>NC_080541.1:125503463-125658463 GCF_028640845.1 Ahaetulla prasina
AGTAGGGAGGTAGGATTAAAGTTTTGAACGTGATGTCTGCAGCGGTAATAATGAGGGAAATGCAAATGCTTTAAGTGCTATTATGAATTAAGCTCTGTAGAAAGAGAGTTTGAGAAGCCTAATACCCCATGTATGTTTGAGTGTACAGCCGTGCATTCTCCACTGCCTCTTCCCCTTTCCCCTTTTCTCAACTGGATGTCAGAGAGCTGGTTTCCATGGCTACCAAATGGATTCCATGTGCTGAATTATTAAACCAGGCCTGCTCTTTGGAGCCATTGCCACTGGTAACAATCTCAAGTTAGGCAGGGCAGCTTGTAGAGTAAAAGCTTTTGCCAAACTGCTGGGAAACAGTTTCTCTCTTTCAAACTGTTTCATTTGTGGAGGTGAAGAAAAATGTGGATGTGCCAGCACCATGGCAGCCTTTTCAATTGGGGGTTGCCAAATGACTCATGTTACGTTGGAGTGCTTCATAAGGTAATGAAGATTGCGTTTTGAAAATGGCTACACTCCAAAGCAGCCTTCCACCCAGACACTTTCCAGGAATGTTAAGGGCGTAACTTCTAGGATTCCCCAATTGACAGGCTAGCTGGGGAATGGTGGGAATTGCAATTTCAGTGCATCTGGAATGTGCTGGATTCGTCGAGGCTGCCCCAAGATTAATAGATTTCAATCTATTTAGACTCAGAACCTGCTTGAACACGTATAAATCTTCTCCCTTACATCTATGTAGTGATGATGTCAACATTATGAGCTCTCTTGGGTTACAAGTAGGGAGTTCCATCCTGACCCCACAACTGAGAACCAATGCTCTAAAACAGGGGTCTCCAACCTTGGCAACTTTAAGACTTGTGGACTTTAATTCCCAGAGTTCCACAGCCACAAGTCTTAAAGTTGCCAAGGTTGGAGACTGCTCTAAAACAGCTTTCCTCACCTGGCATCATTAGGTGTACTGGATTCCAGCTCACCCATTTTTGGGGTCCCTCAATGATGAAAATTGAAGGCCAATTTCAAGGGAAGGTTTCAGGTTAGGGAAAGCTTCTCTAGATTATGCTTGGCACATACACATTCTGCCAGACCCAATTCTGGTTCTGAGAATCAGGTGGGTGAGACATTACCAAACAGTTTATAATGTTTGAATCCAAAACACATAATAGTTATTGAAACATGACAGTCATTAAGATGAAATCTAAACCTGAAAGATTCTGCTGCATAACTGAACTGTGCTAGCAAGACATCTCATTTTAGTTTATAAATACAGGCAGTCCTTGACATAGAACCATACTTTTAGTGACCATATGAAGTTATAATAGCACTGAAAAAAGTTACTTACAGTCAGTCCTTGCACTTACGATCATTGCACCATCCCCATAGTCACCTGATCAAAATTTGGTGCTTGGCAACCAGCTTGTATTTACAACGGTAGCAGCATCCCAGGGTCATGTGACCACCATTCATGACCTTCCCAGCTGACTTCTGACAAGGAACGCTAATGGGAGAAACTGGATTCACTTAACGACTGCATGGAATTCTAGTCCCAATTGTCATAAGTTGAGAACCATTTATATAAAACCACAATTTTGCATATGTACATAAAATAAAGCTGAAGAGAAGGATAGTTGTAATTTATTGTTAATAAATGTAATATTACTATTTGGCAAAGGATTGTTTTTAAGCTGTTTGCATGACATATTGCTTTTGCAGAAATCTCAACCAGTCCTGTTTGCTTGTCTAGGCACATTGCGTCTTTAAACGTAGCTATAGTTATGTTTTAGGTGAAAAATTGGTAACTGTCAATTTGTCCTGTTACTGTTTGGCATGTCCAGGTTCTAGTTGCTCTCCGAACTCCTTATTTTCTCCATGGAGAATATAAACTAAAACTTGTTTTGAGTAGCAGGCAGGATGCTCATTAGACCTCCCCAACCTACTGCTCCATGTCCATTGGATTCCATTTCTGTAATTCCCAGCTACTAATGAGCACTATGTCGGGGAAGGTACATGCTGATTTTGGTTTATTGGTGAACTATTTTAATGCTTGCAAGCTGCTGAATTCTTTGGTAAAATACCTGCTTAACAACTGATCTAAGAAGCTAATTTATTTTTTAAGCAAGATCCATAGGATTACTGAAAAATAAAACAGAGCTAAACGCTTCCTTGACTTGAACATGGCTCCTGTGATTTCATGGGTTCTTTGATGCCCTGGTAGTTCTTGGTGATCTCCCAGGACTTTTCTTAATGTCCCATTTAGACCTGGTCAAAAGGGCTAGCAACCACTCTCAGGAGCATTAGATATATTATCATTAATATGCCTTTTGTTTATCTATTCTCAGATCTCACGTATAAACCCTTGCTTTAAAAGATATCTACAGCTTTTAATAAAACCGACCAGGCAAGAATAAAATGGTTGGATAAACATTTTAAATATACATACCCTTCCCAAATGATGTCTTTGGTCTGAGGCTAAGCTGAAAGAAATCAAGTGATGAAAAAGAAAATCTTGCTGGTTTAAAACTGGCCATATATGTAAACTTTTCATGGGCTAGTGTTTTCTTACAGAGTCAGAGTTTTCCATCCTAAGCATATAGGGGAAAGGGCCAAAATCAATATTACTTATTTCATATGGAAAGCTTCTGCTGTGCTCAACTTATGACTGGTTGCTTAGCGACAGTTCAAAGTTACGACGCACCTCTCTGGGGCTACTTACCAGTTCCAAATTTCTGTTGACCATCCTACATGACCACCTGTTGGGCGCTTGGCAACCAACCAACATTTACAATAGTTTGCAGCATCCAGCGATCATGTGAATGCGTTTTACAACGTTTTTATTTGAAACCAGCATGTACTTCTCGGTTTCAGCAAAAATAGCCCATAGTTAACAATGGGGCTTCCTTTACAATTGTGGCATTTGCTTTATGACTGCCTCAAAAAGCTCTGTAAAATCAGATTGGTCACATGGGTGATCTGCTTTATAACCATTATGTCTTACACCTATAATGGCCAAGCTATGTTATGGTCATAAGTCAAAAACTACCTGTAATTAGTTGCTACTTTTGATAATTAAAGAAAAAAGGTTAGTTGTCAGTTGATTTTTAAATTGTGTATCTCAGTAAAACAGGGGTCTCCAACCTTGGTCCCTTTAAGACTTGTGGACTTCAACTCCCAGAGTCCCTCAGCCAGCAAAGTTGGCTGAGGAACTCTGGGAGTTGAAGTCCACAAGTCTTAAAGGGACCAAGGTTGGAGACCCCTGCAGTAAAATATACAAAACCTGCTTTAGGCTTACCAGTTCAGTAGTACAGGAATACTTTTTATGTTGTTTGTGAACCACAGTTATGGTATTTCACCACTGATGATAGTGAGACTGTCTTCTATCAAGTGAGCTGCATTTGGTAGTTAAAAAAAATCATACTCAAAGTTATGTTAGGGTTAGCTTAGCTTTTTGTTAAGAAGTCCATGGGCTTTACTTCAGAGTAAGACTTCTTTTTTTGTCCAAAAGAATGTTTGCATAGTTCTCTCTTTGAAATATCCCTTTACAGTAGTATAGAGGTTGGCTGTTTTGGGGGTGATAAAGGGCCACTCTAAGATTTCTGAGAGATAGAACCTGCAAAGTGGATAGGACCCAATAATGTATGTGAACAAGGTCAGCTGTTGGAGATGAGTGGGAGTGGGTTGGAGATTTTGGGAAGTTTAACTAAGATGACCTATTTTAGGATTGTGCTCTAGTAGTAATGAAAACCCCACATGAAAATGATGGGGAAATTGTTGTTTTTGGAACTTATTTCAGAAGGTTCTCTAAATGCTGCAGAAAGAGGGGGATTGCATTGTGTCAATTACAAGTTGTCCACCTTTACTTTAAATGAAGTATTGACCAGTACAAATTCAATGAAATGACAGGAGACAGAGAAAAATTGTTAGGTTTTCATTAAAACACAATCTGAAAATGGACTGTGAGAGTTGACAGCAAGCATTCAGACCACTTAGTCAATGGACTGTATCCTATTTCTGAAAATAAAATCCATTTATAACTTAGATCTGATTCCATCCTTAGAGACAAAGCACGGTTTGGTTTTGGTAGAAAACAGGTATAGAAAGAAACAGGTATATTAACAATGATGTAGTTTGAGATAATGAACTTAATTTCAGAGCAAGTGTCAACAGGAGCCAACTTTATCCATTAGCTTGAAGAATAGTCCTTTAGAAAATAAAGTCCAAAGTGATGTAAAATTTGTCCTCTCAAAGAGCAGATGTTGTTATCAAAGAGCTAAATTCAACATTCTTCAAACCAAACTAGTCATATTCATTCTAATAAGAATTCCAAAATTAGAGCTATCCTTTCTAGACTAACCTAAAGATAATAATAATAATAAAAAATAATGTGCAAACTTTTGAGATCTACAGTTTTTAAAAAAATCAGAAACAAAGCAAAAAGTGGAGGGAGAAAATAAAGAAAGGTGGCTAGAATTGAAATCATAGAATATAGAATAGAATAGAATAGAATAGAATAGAATAGAATTTTATTGGCCAAGTGTGATTGGACACACAAGGAATTTGTCTTGGTGCATATGCTCTCAGTGTACATAAAAGAAAAGATACGTTCATCAAGGTACAGCATTTACAACACAATTGATGATAATATATCAATATAAATCATAAGGATTGCCAGCAACAAGTTATAGTCATACAGTCATAAGTGGAAAGAGATTGGTGATGGGAACTATGAAACGATTAATTAAATTAATTAAATTAAATTAATTACTGCAGATTCAGTAAATAGTCTGACAGTGTTGAGGGAATTATTTGTTTAGCAGAGTGATGGCCTTCGGGAAAAAACTGTTCTTGTGTCTAGTTGTTCTGGTGTGCAGTGCTCTATAGCGTCGTTTTGAGGGTAGGAGTTGAAACAGTTTATGTCCAGGATGCGAGGGATCTGCAAATATTTTCACGGCCTCTTCTTGATTCGTGCAGTATACAGGTCCTCAATGGAAGGCAAGTTGGTAGCAATTATTTTTCTGCAGTTCTAATTATCCTCTGAAGTCTGTGTTTTCTTGTTGGGTTGCAGAACCGAACCAGACAGTTATAGAGGTGCAAATGACAGACTCAATAATTCCTCTGTAGAACTGGATCAGCAGCTCCTTGGGCAGTTTGAGCTTACTGAGTTGGCGCAGAAAGAACATTCTTTGTTGTCCTTTTTAATGATGTTTTGATGTTAGCTGTCCATTTGAGATCTTGCGATATGATAGAACCCAGAAATTTGAAGGTTTCTACTGTTGATACTGTGTTGTCAAGTATTGTGAGAGGTGGAAGTATGGAAGGGTTTTCCTAAAATCTACCACCATTTCTACGGTTTTGAGTGTGTTCAGTTCCAGATTGTTTTGGTTGCACCACAAGGCTAGTCGTTCGACCTCTCGTCTATATCGGATTCGTCATTGTCTCGAATGAGACCAATCACTGTTGTGTCATCTGCGAACTTCAGTAGCTTAACAAATGGATCATTGGAGATGCAGTCATTGGTATACAGAGAAGAGAAGTGGGAGAGCACACAGCCTTGGGGGCCCTGTGCTAATTGTACAGGTATTTGATGTGATCTTGCTTAGCTTCACCTGCTGCTTCCTGTTTGTTAGGAAGCTTGTGATCCACTTACAAGTCTGTTCCGGTACCTGTAGCTGGGTTAGCTTAGTTAGAAGAATGTCTGGAATGATGGTATTGAATGCTGAACTAAAGTCTACAAAAGGACCCTTGCATAGGTCTTTGGAGACTCAAGATGTTGTAGGATGTAGTGCAGAGCCATATTAACAGCATCATCTGTTGATCTATTTGCTCGGTATGCAAATTGCAAGGGTCTAAAAGCGGATTCGTGATGGTTTTCAGGTAGGAAAGCACTAGCCTTTCAAAGGTTTTCATGACTACAGATGTTAGAGCAACTGGTCTGTAGTCATTCAGTTCCTTGATGGTGGGCTTCTTTGGCACTGGGATGATGGTAGGGCGTTTGAAGCAAGAAGGAACATAGCACATCTCTAGTGATTTATTGAAAATATGGGTGAAGATGGGGCCAATTGGTCAGCACAGACTTTTAAGCAAGAAGGAGTTATCTTGTCTGGGCCTGGAGCTTTTCCTGGCTTTTGTCTGTGAAATAGGTCCTGCACTTCCTTTTCTGTGATCACTAGGGGTTGTGAACCCAATGAAATGGGGTCAGTTGTAGGAGGCTTGGCTGTTGTTGGTGTGGCTGAGATGGGGGTTGTGGAGATAGGTGGCTGTAGTTTCCTTTCAAACCTGCAGTAAAACTCATTCAGGTCATCTGCCAGTTGTTGATTACCTTCAGCCTGGGAAGGAGGTTTGCCATAGCCGGTGATATTTTTAAGAGTTTTCCACATGTTTGCTGGTTCATTTGCTGAAAATTGATTCTTTAGCTTTTCAGAGTAGCTTCTTTTGCTGCTCTTATCTCCTTGTTAGTGCATTTCTGGCCTGATTGTACAGCATTTTATCACCTTTTCTGTAGGCTTCCTCTTTGGAATGTCGTAGCTGCTTAAGTTTAGGTGTAAACCAAGGTTTGTTATTACTGTGTATTCGCAAGTTCCTTGTAGGTACACATAGGTCTTCACAGAAGCTGACATATGATGTTACAGTATCTGTGAGTTCATCCAGGTCTGCAGAGGTATCTTTAAAAATATTCCAATCAGTGCAGTCAAAACATGCCTGTAGCTTTAATTCTGATTCCTCCGTCCAGGTTTTCACTGATTTAATTATTGGTTTTATGGCTTTAAGTCTTTGCCTGTAAGCAGGTACAAGGTGAATCATGCAATGATCAGAGTGTCCTACAGCTGCACGTGGTAAAGACCGATAGGCATCTTTTAGTGTTGTGTAGCAGTGGTCTAGAGTATTCTTGCCTCTGGTGGGACAATTGACATGCTGAAAGTATTTTGGTAGTTCTTTCCTTAAGTTTGCCTTGTTTAGATCTCCCAAAACAATGGCCAGTGAATCAGGGTGTTTGGCTTCAGCCTCCATGATTTGGTCAGCTAGAGTTCGTAATGCCTCGTTTACACAGGCTTGTGGTGGGACATAAACAGCAATTAGAAGAAATGAGGAAAATTCACGAGGCGAATAGTAAGGTTTGCAATTGATAATTAGAGTCTCTAAATTGTTGTCACAGAATTTGTAAATTATGTTAAAATCTTGACACCAGGTTGAATTAATATATAGGCATAAGCCTCCTCCTTTCTTTTTACCAGATGTTTCTGGAACCCTGTCTGATCGTTCAATTTGAAATCCTGGAATGTAAATGGCTATTTACTTACAGTCTTAAAATGGAAAATGAGAATGAGGTCTATTTGACTTTGCTGTCATATTTTAAAGCAGGGGTCTCCAACCTTGGCCACTTGAAGACTTGTGGACTTCAACTCCCAGAATTCCTCAGCCAGCAAAGCTGAGGAATTCTGGGAATTGAAGTCCAAAAGTCTTCAAGTGGCCTAGGTTGGAGACCCCTGTTTTAAAGTTTTCTTCCTTTCTGTGTGTCTCTGTGTCCCTGGGAATCTGGTGGCACATCTTTTATACAGTAGGCAAGTGTGCTGAATCTGATTGTCCTCACTTAAACTGCACATATATGTGAAGGTTTTTTTCAAAAAACTGGATTAGATTCTCAGTGCTCTCTGCTTCATAGGTGACTAAATCCTGGTCAGCCTGTCCCTAGAATTTTTCTTACTTTTTGGGGAGGTAAAATAACATCATTCTTTTCTCAATATATATTTTGGAATGTCCTCTACCTTTCTAAGAGGAGAAAAAAATCTACCAGGTAAGATGTTCAGGCTATGTTCAGGTTAGATTCAGAGAAGGATAAATTATTATCATCACACAAATAGCAAAGTAACAATATCATGACTAGTGTTCATGTACTTGTGTTATATTTGCACACTTTAGTTTTTTCCATCATTGTCTGTTTTGACAACTTCTGAGAAATGTTATCACTAAAATGAGAAACATATTTGCAAATCATAGATAACCCTGAAAATATTTCGTTTAGATTTTAGGTATTAGCTATATACAAGGCATTTCCTGTCCCCAACTTTCTAGATATGCTACATTTGCAACGTAATGGGAATTTGGGATCTATTGTTTATATATATATATATATATATATCTTTGGTTATTCGGGTTTTCTCCCGCGTAAAATTGGAAGTGTCTTGGCGACGTTTCGACGAAGTCTCATTCGTCATCTTCAGGCTTCAGCTTCGTGCTTCTGGGAGCAATGTGTGACTGCAGCTGTTTCTTCCTTTTTAACTGCTAGTGGGGGTTTGAACTGATTGGGTGGGAGCTTGGCTGTGCTCTGATTGGATGGGGGTTTTTTGGTGCTCTGATTGGATGGGGGTGTGTCCTATTTGGGTGGGGGCTTGGTTGTGCTCAGATTAGTCTGAGCTGCAGGGGGATTTGAGCTGGTGAGCTTCACAGCTGTTGTCCGGCTTCGTGTTCGCGGTCGTGCCACATCTTCACAGTGGGTGTCAGTCTGCTGCATGAAGTACTATCATTCACTGTTTCATTTTTTAAAAAACTAGTTTAATAACACGAGAAACCTGAAATATGTAAGAGAAGTCATTGCATGACTAATGCAGGTTTTCCCTTTATTTTTAAGAAGGAAAAACTACTAGATCTAATGTGGCCCATAACCTCCCACACTGCTGAATAGCAGCAATTCCTCTGCCACTTTTGTAAGAGAAAAAAAAAGTTCTGATTGTACAATCTGACTCATGCTTGCTCCCATGTACTTGGTTTTTAGTTTAGTGCACTGTGGCTTAGACATTTTTGACTTGGACAAGTTTGGTTTTAAAAACTGTGACTTACCATGATGTGTCAACTTGCTTACATTGTAGGATATACTTCCAAGCAGGCATCCATAGGAAACTACTATAAATATCTATTTATACTGGCAGTAGACTCCTATGCCTGCTTGGTAAGTAAGCCTTCTAAATAATCGATTTAGATCAGAGGAATGTCATTTTCGGATAACTTAAGGACTTTACCAGAGTGACATGAAAGTATTTTGTCCCATTATGAGTGAAGGTTACAGGAAATGAAATGAGTGAAATGGGTGCATTAATCATATGCAAGCTGTGAAATAGTTTGATCTATTAAACCTTCTCAGACATGAGAATGTCTTGAGAATGTCCCAGAATGTCTTGAGAGTCTCAGGCCTGTGAAAGTGAAGTTGGTGGGATATATGCAGTCTCTAGGGCACATTTTTTGCACCCTACCTACTGTAGAATTCATCAAAATGATAATAAGATGTTAATGAAAAATAAATAGCTTACGTGCAGTGGGAGAATGTTGGCTCACCTGGTTAGGAACGATGTTTTGGAAGTTAGCAAGTCCATTATCAGAGTATTGGATGTTGCTGTGTGTGTGTGTGGGGGGGGGTGAGCTCCTGTCATTCATTCCAGCTCCTTGAAGAGAACATGAAGGAGCCCCCATAAGTGTGATGTCACTGCCTAATCCTTTTCAATCTGGAAGCATTTAAACAGTGCCTCCGACATGAATAGAAGTGGGCTTAAGAGGCATGGGTGCCATCATTTAAGTATGCAGATGCAAGGAGCTTATGTGTTTGATTTTTTAAAAAATGGTATGTTTGTGTCTCTGGGGGAAGATAGTAAACTTAAACAAAGAGATCAGAGCAGCAAAAAGATTCTACTCTGAAAAGCTAGAGAACCAGTTCTCAACAAATGAACCAGCAAATGTGGAAAACTTCTAAAAGCAGCACCGGCTACAGCAAACCTCCTTCTCAGGCTGAAGGAAATCAACAACTGGCAGATGACCTACACATGTTTTACTGCAGGTTTGAAAGGAAACTACAGCCACCTATCTCCACAACCCCCATTTCAGACACACCAACAACAGCCAAGCCTTCTACAACTGACCCCATCCTATTGGGTTCACAACCCCTAGTGATCACAGAAAAGGAAGTGCAGAACCTATTTCACAGACAAAAGCCAGGAAAAGCTCCAGGTCCAGAAAAGGTAACTCCTTGCTTAAAAGTCTATGGTGATCAATTGGCCCCATCTTCACCCAAATATTCAATAAATTGCTAGAGATGTGCTATGTTCCTTCTTGCTTCAAACACTCTACTATCATCCCAGTGCCGAAGAAGCCCACTAACAAGGAACTGAATGACTACAGACCAGTTGCTCTGACATCTGTAGTCATGAAAACCTTTGAAAGGCTAGTGTTATCCCACTTGAAAACCTCTCTTCTAACTAAGCTAAACCAGCTACAGATACCTGAACACACTTGCAAGTGGATCATAAGTTTCCTAACAAACAGGAAGCAACAGGTGAAGCTAAACAGAATCACATCAGATACCTGTACAATTAGCACAAGGGCCCCCCAAGGCTGTGTGCTCTCCCCACTTCTGTTGTGCCTCACTCGCCCCCCTCTCCACAGCCGGGCCCCTCTCATCTCCTGCCAGACACTGATAGTACAGAAGAATGTCCTGACATGCCTCCAGCCCCCAGTCCTGGCACCATGCTCGGACAAACGGAGCAGCTGGGCCCCTCCCCCACAGCATGTGAGCCTGGGGAATGTGAAGCCAGTCACCAGCTGGAAGTGCCGACAGCTGGAGGCTGGAGGGACCCACGCTTCCAGAGAGTGGAGAGGCGACGTCAGCAAAAGGAAGGGAGGGGCAGGCTTGGATAAGTGCTGAGTCATGGAGCCACACCCCATGGCCTATATAAAGGATCTGCTTTCTGGCATTCTTTGAGTCAGGCAAAGTCTAATTTGGATTGCTGAAGTCACATCCTGGTTTCCTGCCTGCCCTGAGAACTCTGACAGAACTTTGGCAAAGCTGCAGAGGCACGCTTGATACGGACTTCCCCGACCCGGCCGTCAGAGGAGGAGTGGGACATGACAACTTCTCTCTGTATGCCAATGACTGCATCTCTAACAATCCATCTGTTAAACTACTGAAGTTCACAGATGACACAATAGTGATCGGTCTCATTCGAGACAATGATGAATCCGCATACAGACGGAGATTGAACAACTAGCCTCGTGGTGCGACCGAAACAATCTGGAACTGAACACACTCAAAACCATAGAAATGGTGGTAGACTTTAGGAGAAACCCTTCCATACTTCCACCTCTCACAATACTAGACAACACAGTATTAATAGTAGAGACCTTCAAATTTCTAGGTTCTACCATATCGCAAAATCTAAAATGGACATCAAAAACATCACCAAAAAAGCACAACAAAGAATTTTCTTTCTGCGCCAACTCAGAAAGCTCAAACTGCCCAAAGAGCTGCTGATCCAGTTCTACAGAGGAATTATTGAGTCTCATATGCACCTCTATAATTGTCTGGTTTGGTTCTGCAACCCAACAAGACACAGACTTTAGAAGATAATTAGAACTGCAGAAAAAACAATTGCTATCAACCTGCCTTCCACTGAGGACCTGTATACTGCACAAGTCAAAAAGAAGGCCGTGAAAATATTTACAGACCCCTCACATCCTGGACATAAACTCCTACCCTCAAAACGATGTTATAGAACACTGCACACCAGAACAACTAGACATAAGAACAGTTTTTTCCTGAACGCCATCACTCTGCTAAACAAATAATTCCCTCAACACTGTCAAACTATTTACTAAATCTGCACTACTATTAATCTTCTCATCATTCCCATCACCCATCTCCTTCCACTTATGACTATATGACAGTAACTTTGTTGCTTGTATCCTTACGATTTATATTGATATTGATTGTTTCCTGATTGCTTATTTGTACCCTATGACTATTATTAAGTATTGTACCTGATGATTCTTGATGAAGGTATCTTTTCTTTTATGTACACTGAGAGCATATGCACCAAGACAAATTCCTTGTGTGTTCAATCACACTTGGCCAATAAAAAAATCTATTCTATTCTGTTGTGTTCTGTTCCATTCCATTCCAAAAACAATGGCTTACACACCATTTTTCTTTTGCTACCAATTGAAAATGGACTTAGGCTGCTTGGAGATTAGTATAGAATTTTCAGGAGCAGCATTTTGAGAAGAATCTGAAGACTACAAAAAAGAGAGTTTAGGACAGTTTAAAGGCCAACCTTCAGTGGGTTCTTAGTGTGCTCTATTGTTCCTTCTTTGGCAAAAACATGGCAGGCTCAACAGAATGCTTCCCATTGGGTTAAGAGGTAGGGATGGTGTGAGAAGAATGCTTCTGTTAAATACATACACAGAATAAAGCACACAGCAAATATGGATTTTTTTTTGGACGGGGGATTTTTTTGGCTTTCTAAATACGGAGAGAATTTTTTCCTCTATAATAGGCTGTCAGCCTCATGATTCCACTTGTTTTGAATTAAAGCACATAAAAATTGTTGTTAAGAGCTGCCAAGGCTGCTGACCTACCTCACACCATGAGAGTTTGCGTGACTGTTATGAACACAGTTTTCTGAACAGTTTGTGTTTGTTTAAGTGGGGGTGTTTCTAGATGGAAGGCTCCATTACTTTTCTAAGATAAGCCACACCTGGCATTACAACTTGACAAAGCATCTAGGGAATGCCTGGCTGACCAGTACATCACTCCTGTTACAATCTTTTCAGAATAATTTCATTTAGTGACATTTTTCCGCGTTTTAAAAAAATGCCTACACACACACTCACTCATCCTACTGTTCCCATTTAGGGTAAGCAATATTATGCAAAGGGCAAAGGAGTGAGAAAGAATAAGTAAAATAAATGAATATAGAAATTCAAGGGAAAAAAAAAGAAACAGTTAGTTTTGACCTCTATGCATACCTTTCTATCCTTGCAAAGTATTTTTTCTTCCACCATATCTATTTGATGGTTCACGTATTGCTTTTAGTTCTTAAATTTCTGATCGCCATCTTGTCATCTCTTAATGATTACATGTATGTTTTCTCTGTGGCAGTGTGTTCCCAACCTGGTCTTTCAGGTCTTCCAATTGCTGCTATAATTGAGTCCATCTGCCTTGTTCCTGGTTGTCTTCTTCTCTTTTCTTCCACCTTTCTAGCATTATAGCCTTCTCCAGAAATCTAGGTCAGGGGTCTCCAACCTTGGTCTCTTTAAGACTTGTGGACTTCAACTCCCAGAGTTCCTCAGCCAGCTTTGCTGGCTGAGGGACTCTGGGAGTTGAAGTCCACAAGTCTTAAAGGGACCAAGATTGGAGACCCCTGATCTAGGTCACTGTATGAGGTGTCCAAATTACAGGATAATTTGGGCCTGGTCATTTATGCTTTGAATGAAAACTCTAGTTTATTTGTTGACTCATTTTTTTCTTCTTTCTTGATATATAGATCAAATTTTAGGACTGTCACAGAATCATCGTAAACTTCTAATATCTCTCTTTGTGAGGATCTCATCATCTCTGTCCAGCCATGACTTGCTCCATGCTTTTCTTCCTCTTATTTATTTATTTATTTATTTATTTATTTATTTATTTATTTATTTATTTAAAAAAAATTTCTATACCGCACCATCTCCCGAAGGACTCAGGGCGGTTTACAGCCATATTAAAATACACAATACAAATACAAATATAATAAATAACAATATTTAAAAACAATTAAAACCAAATATTTAATGGCCAGATCATTAAAACGGTCAAAGACTGATTTAAAACCCATTTAAAAATTTCACTAAAATATTTCTTAGGCTAGTCCCGCTCGATGGAATAATAAGGTCTTCAGTTCACGCTTGAAGGCCCGGAGGTCGGGAAGCTATTGTAACCCCGGAGGTAGCTTGTTCCATAGGGCCGGTGCTGCCACAGAGAAGGCCCTCCCCCTGGGGGCCGCCAACCTACATTGTTTGGTCGACGGCACCCTGAGGAGGCCCGCTCTGTGGGAGCGCACAGGTCGTTGGGAGGCAATCGGTGGCAGAAGGCGGTCTCGTATATATCCTGGTCCTAAGCCATGGAGCACTTTAAAGGTGGTAACCAGCACCTTGAAGTGCACCCGGAAGGCTACCGGCAGCCAGTGCAGGCCGCGCAGGATAGGTGTTATATGGGAACAGTGCGGTGATCCCTCAATCACCCGCGCGGCCGCATTCTGGACTAGCTGGAGCCTCCTGGTGCTCTTCAAGGGGAGCCCCATGTAGAGAGCATTGCAATAGTCCAGGCGGGAAGTGACGAGGGCATGAGTGACCGTGCGTAAGTCCCGGTCAAGATTGATTCATTCAATCTTCCTTTTCTCATAGACCTGTTTTGTGAGTCAATTCTTTCTGTATGAATAAACCATTCTTAATGTACTTTTTATACTATTCAACAAGTGAATCTATCATAATTGTGGTTTAACGTAATTTTTGTGTGGTACCTTCTTTAATCTTTCTTTAAATATATTTTAATAAGTGTTTATCCATGCTGAGAAAGATAAGTTTTTTTTTTTTACAATAGAGAAAGAAAGAACTTTAGTATTATAACCCTACATACATATATGTAAAATGGTGGGAAAAATATTTTCTTCCAAGAATAGCCATTATTGTTAGGTAGTCAATGGAGGAGCAACTGGAAACAATTTTCAAATGATTTTTAAAATTAGCATTATAGAGGTATAATGCTACACCACACCCTGATAGCTTAGAGTCTTCTTACTATTTGAAAACCACCAAACAGAATTTCTCTAGAAAGAACAAAAATGGAAGAAACAGAAGAGTTACAAATGAGAGTTTTCATCTGTACCCCTCCCAAAATTTAATGAATAAGGCAAATGTATGAAATAAAAGCCTTAACTTCATGCAATAAAATAATTGTTTTAAAAGTCAATTTATTAACTAATTTGCTAAAATAACAACGTCTAGTTACTTTTTATTTAAGTATCCTTTTGCTAGTGATACAGAGTTAATTGCAATATGGCTCTAGCTTTTTTTAAAATGGTAGATTGAAACAAAATGAAGAAATGATAAAAATAAAAACAATTATATTGGTCCATGATAAGCTTACCGGATCAATATGTCAGTTGCTGTTAAAATCACACCCGGGCAGAACAGTGACATTAATAATTAGCACCCACATGGACTTCTCTTCTCTTCTCTTCTCTTCTCTTCTCTTCTCTTCTCTTCTCTTCTCTTCTCTTCTCTTCTCTTCTCTTCTCTTCTCTTCTCTTCTCTTCTCTTTTCTGGACTTTAGAGGAACAAGACTATGATGGAAATAGACCTGTAAAAATCCTGATGGATAAATACAAGAAATATATGTGGGCCTCCCAAAAAATGTAAAGAAACCAATCATATGTATTTAAAAATGGTATTTATTTACTTAAACTGTTTAAATACTCATCTCAAAGTAATTTGTGATAATTGAAAAACAAGAGGAATGCAGCTCATATCATAACGGAAAATATGTCTATTTCAGTGTAACGGTGTCCAGAACCAATGTAACATTATTGACAACTGGACAAAAGAATTTCAGCTTGAAATATTAATCAGGAAAGAAGCTTGCTGGTTGGTCTGCATTTCTCAACCTGTTCTACCTCTGGTGGTGGTTGTAAGAATGAAACGAGTCTTCTGCCTTGAGATAAATAAATAAATTATTCAAATGTGATTATTAATAACTAGGAAAGAAATCCTTTTAGATTAAGTGCTTGTCTTGATTTCCCAAGGCTGCCTTCTCTGTCCTCCCCCGATATCTCTCAAAGAACAGTTTGATGTCATGTCTCTCATTTGCAAATGTTACTTCTAGAGCTCTGTAAAACCAAAGCCGGGGGAGGGGGAAGGTGAATGGAACTAGAACAAAGCGTACATCACAGGAAAGGAACTGTGCTTTGGAAGAAACAGAAGCTTGGAGACAAGAGCATTTGGAGAATGTTTACTCATCGTGGTTTCCTTGACCTCCTAAACTTAAAGGCTTATTCTGGAAACTTAAAAACAGACACAGAACCTGATGAAAATACTCTTGGTTATTGTAAAAATAAGAGATGTAGCTACTGCAAATGTATAAAATCAAATACCTTTATGTTGGAAACTGATACTTTCAGGACCTACAAAAGATGCTAGTCTTTCATGTCTGTGGACTTCCCAGCCCGATGAACTGAGCTATATTCCTGATTTGTGATGGAAACACAAATGTTTATGGAGGAAAGATGAAAGTTGAAGTCAGCAAAAATGAAATAAAACTTGAGAAACATGAGTTTAGACTTGAATCTCTCATGGATTTAATAGATAACTATAGTAAGCAATCTTTAATTTTCTTTCATCAAAATAATTAAAATATTCTATCTTCAAGAATGATCGTAAAATAACTTGAGAACACTCCCTCTCCTCCTCTCCTCTCAGCCTACCTTTCTTCATGATTTCAGGAAAATATGTATGGTTAAGAGATTTATTCTGAAGGCAATAAATAAATAATAAATAAATAAAATAAATAAATCCAATCCCATAGCATAGCATATATGAGAGATGACAACAGTTTCAAAATCTGCAGGTGAACTTTATGGCTTAGAAAGAGTTTTTTTTTTTTATTCAAAAAGTTTTACAGAAAATTTCCCCCCCCTTTCACCCCCTCCTCCCCTCCTTCACAACCCCTCCCCGACTTCCCGGAACGAGCACAAGGTATAGTTAAAAATAAAACAAACATATGCTAAAAAAATTTCGTCCCAACTTAATTATACCCCTACAATCATCAATTCCTAACTTCCCCCGAAAACAATAAAAAATAATACATCATAATCATTCAAAAACAGTCTGATAACTCTTAGTCTGATATCTACTTTGAATATAGTCAATCCATTTTTCCCATTCCTTTAAGTATCTTTCTTGCGTATTGTCTTTCAAAAAGGCTGATATCTTCACCATCTCAGCCAAATTGGCAACTTTCAATATCCATTCTTCTATTGTAGGTACTTCTTTTTTCTTCCAGTATTGTTTCTTCCAGTAGAGTTGAATCCAAGTCCAGGAAAAATATTATGTTCTAACAAACTGGCTCTATACTTATTAAAATATAACAGCACAATACAACTTAGGACCAAAAATAAATACAATTGTTAATGATGCAATGCTTCCTGCTGCTTATACCCTTTAAATTAAATAGAATGGTACCCGCCCCCAGTACTCTAACTGAAGGGAAGCCAAATAATCTCCTAACAGAGAAATAGTTTGAGCAACCTTTTAAAAGCTCAAAAGACACAAGGGAAATCCTTTAACTGTGTCCTGCCATTCCAGAGGCACTTTGAGCTTGATGAAGCTTTCCTTCTTCACAACACAGTCTTTGCTTTGCCTTCCTGGGGTGTCTATTAAAATTATGCTTATATACATTGTTGTCATTCTTTAGGTTTTTACTTCTTCCAGTAGGGCTAGAAAAAATGAAAGTGGGGGCATGCATATCTGGGACTTAATATGCATTCAAGCATTTACACATGGACAACAAGGGACTATATTATAGTGCAGTGAACCATTTTTTGTGCTTCAGCTGGTGAAGTGTAGTCCATTTTTAAATCTTTTTTTTTATTATAAACTACATGAAAGTAACATATATACCCAGTTCTCCCTAGACTGGAGGCAGGGTAAAAATAACGAAGCTTAAATTAACAAGATTCAACAGGTGCAATAATGATGAAATTGGACAATAAGAGATACTTAGGGAGGGAAGTGACAGTAAGTAGAGTTTAATCTGGGATCAAAATATTAGTAAACAAGTTCCTCCTGTCTCGAAACCAAGTACAATATTACAGTTGTGACTCTATGACTCCACAGCAAACTAACTTTCTATTGGGAAGGGAAGCATTATCATAGCATTTGGACCAAATTCAAAGAGCTGTTATTAGTGAACTTTAAAAATCACCATCAGCCTGGCCTCTAGCAGGAGACTCTCTGATGTACAAGTCTCAGTATCATTCAGCATTTCAAAGTTAATCTGAGATTGAATAGAATAGAATAGAATAGAATAGAATAGAATAGAATAGAATAGAATAGAATAGAATTTTTTTATTGGCCAAGTGTGATTGGACACACAAGGAATTGGTCTTGGTGCATATGCTCTCAATGTACATAAAGAAAAGAAAAGAAGTGTTGTAGGTACAACATCTACAACACTTAATGATAGTCATAGGGTACAAATTTAACACTTAATGATACAACACTTAATGATAGTCATAGGGTACAATAAACAGTCAGGAAACAATCAACAATATAAATCATAAGGATACCAGCAACAAAGTTACAGTCATACAGTCATAAGTGGAAGGAGATGAGTGATGGGAACGATAAGATTAATAGTGCAGATTTAGTAAATTGTTTGACAGTGTTGAGGGAATTATTTGTTTAGTAGAGTGATGGCCTTTGGGAAAAAACTGTTCTTGTGTCTAGTTGTTCTGGTGTGCAGTGCTCTATAGTGTCGTTTTGAGGGTAGGAGTTGAAGCAGTTTATGTCCTGGATGTGAGGGATCTGTAAATATTTCCACGGCCCTCTTCTTGATTCGTGCAGTATACAGGTCCTCAATGGAAGGCAGGTTGGTAGCAATTGTTTTTTCTGCAGTTCTAATTATTCTCTGAAGTCTGTGTCTGTCTTGTTGGGTTGCAGAACCAAACCAGACAGTTATATAACATACAGAATATATATATTCATAGATACTCAAAGGTATTTGTAGAAGAGATATGTGAATCATAAGAGTATGATGTGCAAATAAGATGTGAAGGTTTTGCTTTAAAAATGATTTTTTTTGGTTTGTTTTTTGTTTGTTTTTTGTTTACATTTATACCCCGCCCTTCTCCGAAGACTCAGGGCGGCTTACAATGTATAAGGCAATAGTCTCATTCTATTTGTATATTTTTTTTTACAAAGTCAACTTATTGCCCCCCCAACAATCTGGGTCCTCATTTTACCTACCTTATAAAGGGTGGAAGGCTGAGTCAACCTTTGGCCGGGCTCGAACCTGCAGTAATTGCAGGCTTTGTGTTCTAATAACAGGCTTCTCTATTGCCTGAGCTATCCCGTTTTAGGAAGTCACACTTAAAAACTTCGTGAAAGTGCTGTTCACTGAATAAGAAGTGACTGAATAAGAAGTGGCCATCCAGATAGTTTGGAACTATATTGCTCAACATCTTTGGTCACTCACTACTATGAGTTCCTAGGAGTTGCAGATTACACACACATGGAGATCCACAGTTGCTTATCTGAGTTACATCACTATCCCAACATTTTCCAAAGCAATGTTTAGCTTTCTTCAAAATCTTTTTGCAACTTCCAACCCAAACACGAGATTAGTGTAAACCCTTCTATATTTTTGAAGTGTGGATTTATTCAGTGCCCCCTCCACCACAAATTTGCCAAGAGCGAATTATGGTCACCAGACTTTTCAGTTCTTTCAGCCTAAACAACCTGGGTACAGGGGGCATGGTTCTTTTCTCCCCTACCTTAATTAAACACACATGCAACACTTCCAGCAAACCTTCAATTTCTTTCCTGCTCAACATCTTCTCTTTAGTCCCTTGTGCCCAAATATTTCTCTTAGTATTTAATTTCACTTGATTACTTTGTTCTGTGTTGTTATTCCCCTCTGCCCCTCTGGTTATGTATGATTCTCTCTCTCTCCCTCTCTCTCCCTCCCTTTCTCTCTCTCTCTCTCTCTCTCTTCAGAAATTTCTTTTCCACTGTGTAGGCAGGAGACAGATTTTGCAGTCTCAATTTTCATCCCTCCATTCTTTCCTTTTGCATCTTCCCATCTCCTCTTATTCTCCTTTCCTAATCCTCTTCTCATTTTCTGTTTCCTCCACCTCTTTTATTCCCTTTTCTCCTCCCTTTTTCAGTCTTCTCCCCCACCCCTATTACAACTAATGTCTCTGGAATGATATCACAGTCTAGTGCCAGGAGCCATGCATGTTATTCAAGGTAAGGGCTTATTTTAGCATTTGCTATTTGCAGGGATTGCTGTTCGGGTAGATTGCTGGCTTTCTTAAAGTAGACAATGTCTCTTTCATTTTTTTCCCCCAGTGCATATTTGTACACTTACAAAAGAAATCCTGGACTCAGTGTAATGTTGCTACCTGTTGGGGAGCAATGGAAGACTTCGGAAGGGGGGATGCCTGCCTTTAGATGGAAAGGAGCTACATTTTTCTTTTTATCTCATTAAGTGGTCTGAATGTCTGCTGAATTCCCTCCCTCAAAAGCTTTTGTTTTATCATTTCTTTGATTGGAGTGGTAGGAACTCTGGAAGTCTATATTGCTGCTGCTACTAATCTTACAAAGGTGGGTAGAGGAACAGCAGCATGACCAGAGATAGCAATGCTGTAGCTCTTTTGTGATTCTTTCTTAGATTTGTCCTGGAACATCTTCTCTATTATATAATGTGAGTAATTCTTTCTGAATCTGTGTAATGGGTCTCTGCTCTCTTCTGCAGATACTTAATGCCATGCATTCTTTCTCTGTGTACCCTTAGCGTGGTTTTTAAAGAAGTTTTAAAAGAGGAACTTTTCCATGGGTGCTGTACCACTGGGGCTGCAATCTGTTCTGGCTGGAGAAAGTTAGGCTTTTTTTAAGGTAGCCTTCATGTGGGAGATTGCTCTTTTTTTTTTTTAAGGTGGACCCTTTTAAAGTGTGCCATGGTTAACATATCTGAAGCCTCAAAGTGACAGCCAGGCAATTAGTTGCTATGATTATTACCTTTCAAAGGACTTCTGAAATGAGCAGAGGATGCTTAAGAATGGTTCTCAACTTAGCTGCTTAATGTCTATTGCATGAGCTTGCCTTTTCCTCCCCCAGATTTAGATCGCCTCCTTCATCACATAGTGATTTAGTTGTTGCTTTCCTCTTGTGCATCTGTCCTCCTCTGTTTTCATTCACAATTTTTGGATGCTCAGAGGGAGCTTCTCAGATAATTCCTGACAAAACCCTGCTTTTGAGTTTTGTATGAAAGATCCCAATATATCTAACCCAAATATTTCCCCCTTTTGGTGTGAATCAGTGTTTATACGCTCCCTCCTCTGCTTCCTCAAGGGTGGATTTAAGTGCGCCATCCTTTGGGCAGTTGTAGGGTATGATACAGCGATATTCTGTAGTCATAGTAGCACAATCATGAAGTGTTTTACTCATATTTTGATTTAATTGAATCATTCTGACCTTTCTCAGCTGAAAATTCAAGATTTATTTTCCCTGAACGCTGATTAGTGAAATCCAGTGTTGCCTTGTAAAGTTGCTGCTTTTATTAAAATATAAGGTAGGGATGGTAAATATTCATCAACTTCTAAGGGATAGAGATTTGGCATATCTTAATCTTGTTTCTTTTTGTAGCGTGTGATTTTTGTGTTTTTAAACAATAAAGCACTTATTGGTATCTATTGCAAACCTGACTAAGCAATTTGCTTAGGTGAAGTTTGGACACCTGAAGAGCAAACCCCTTCAAAACACAAGGAGTTTTCTGTGGCAATTTCTTTCCTCCCCATCTTGATACTCCTCATATAAATAATAATAATAATAATAAATAATAGTCCTGTGGAGGGGCACAGAGAAACCAATTGTTTTGCTTTAAGTATAAAATCTAGAGTTGGCTAACTGTACAGTTGACGCAAGAAGTCCTGCATGCTGAAGTTTTAGTTCATTTCACTGCCTGGCATTTCTAGTTGAGAATATTTGCAGATAGCCAGACTGATTTCATTTGAGATCTACTTGACTGTTCAGAGGAAACAACAACTTGGATGAACTTTCCAATTTTGATAGCTTGCATAGGTGTTGGTCTAAAACTGATAGAATTTTCAAATACATCTAGAGAGTATCAAATTTGGAAAGCTTAAATAGTCTGAATCAGTATAAGGCAACAGCAAATACCTTACATGCTTGGAAAAACAGTTGCAATGAATCTTAAGTTTTTAACTATCATTACTTTCCAGTCTGCATAAGAATTGTATTCCAATTTTCAACCCAATTATACCATTTCTCCCATATTACATAAAAATCCGAATAGGAAAAAAGGAAAAATAACAGATAATAAGAATTAGAAATTCAAATTAGAATAAGTAATATAATTTAGTAAAATTATATAGAGTATAGGAGAACACTAATGGGATGATATGTAAATGGTCACAGTCATGTGCAAGAGTTGTATGTAAATTGTTTAATTGTTAAAATTTAATAAAATTTATTAAAAAAAATGTATTCCTAAACTTATTCCAAGACACTTATTTCATTCAGACACATTTAAATCACCCTTTTTCGGGAAGCTATTTCTCGATCCCTTCCTCTTATTGAATTAATTAGCTTGGCTAATTAATTAGCTTCCCACATCTTGAAAGTTATCAAGGGAAAACAGATCCATTATTTTTGCTTGGAAGGTGTAAAAGCTACTGCTTCAAGAGCTACTCCCTGTAACACTTGGTTTTTGTCCTTATTTATGTCAGTGAAATTATACTTTGTGAAATTATATGTGTGTACACATTTGTTAGGAAATAAAGTTCCAAAAGTTGATTAATATATAGCACAGATACTCTCGATAGATAGCGATCAAAGCAATGCAGCCCATCCTCATCCTGTTCCTCAACAGGCTCATAGACGCTATTTGTTAAAACCGTTAGCTTTTTGCTGAAGAAGCTTCTTGGATGAGAATCAAAAAGTCTTCAAAGAAAAACCAGAAAGTCCAGTTGCGAATTGAAAAAGCACCTTTGGGTTAGCTTTTAGAATATTGTACTTTTTTCCTATTACTTTTGGTTTGTGCTTTTGGTTTGTGCAAGTTTAGGGATATGAGTCTGTGCCAAAATTGTAGCTTCAGATCAATTTTCTTAAGCCATGCCTACTGAGAACCATAGTTCCGCATATTTAAACTTCTTTGTCAAAATATCATGTTTCAAGGAAAGCCTCTTTTCTTTCAGATGAGATAACTTATAAAATGTAGCAGCAGCTGAAATAAATGATGGAAATTGCCACATTTGCATAATTGAGTTCATTTCTGTCGAATCCTGTGTTAATTGGAAAATGATTTTCATAATATTCCTAGAGGCTTGTTCTCAAATAGGTTTGGACTGAACAGATACTTTGTCAATTACTTTGACTTTTCTTTGTCAAATTTGGATTTCCTTTAGGGAAGAATAGTTCATTCTGAGAGAGAATAGACAATATGTACTGTATACGGAAAGAGAGTGATAGGACTTGAGCACCACAAAGGAATACTGACAATTGCACTGTTTCAGTTACTATGGAAAAAATCTTGATAACTGTGCCCCCTAATTCAGGAGTGTCAAACTCACGTTGTCATGGCGTCATCATGTGACATATTGGGACTTCCCCCCCCCTTTGCTAAATTGGGCATGGGTGTGGCCAGCATGTGAAGCATCTGGCCCGTAGACCAGGAGTTTGACAGCCCTGCCCTAATTCAACCATCCAGATAGGTTGTGAATGACTCTTATGGCCATGTCACAAGTCTTCTCCCTAACCAATGATGTATTTAGTGGTTGTTTGGAGGTAGCTAGAGGTGTATCTGAATAAATATTGCATGCTGTGATCTTATCATTTTAGCCTAGACCAGAGCTTCTCCAACTTTTATCTTCATTATCCCAAAATAATTGTTAGAAAGTCCTTTTTAGCCAATGCTGTAAAACACTTTAAGTTAGTTTAAATATTCCTATGATTAAATGATGTGTTTATACATTATTACCCAAAGGGGGAAAAACATTTTAACCCAATTTTTGGTAATTTACCCAGATTTGGGAAGCACTGGCCTAGACACTGATTTGCCATTGCAATGATTGCAAAGCCTATCTGCACACAATAGTTTGCTTTACTGTGCAATTAGATAGAGATTAGATGTTGTGAGATGTGGATTCTATTTTAGTTAGCTTAATGCTTTCACTCAGTTGTTTCTGCAAATCACTTTTTCTCTGCCTTAGTTTTGTATTTGAAATTGGGAATGACCAACCCCATTGTTTGTATGAAGAATTTGGGAATGGTAATACAAACATTATAAGCTTATTTTTTTCACACAAATAATAGATTTTGAGTTTTTCTAGGAGGTGGCAGCATAGCTAAATTGTATTCTGCGATTGCTTTTAAAAAGAGCAAAAAAATCAATAAATGAGAATCTCCATGTTGTTCCAGCAATTCATTTTAAATTGCACTGCATTCATATTCAGGATCTCTTTATGGCTAAGGCAAACTCCATTTGTTTCCACTTAGACCAAACTCTCAGTTAAGAACTGAAAAAATACTTTGCAGGGACAGACATATTCTCCTAAATTTGATACTCTTTGCAAGAATCACAGGAACTAACTGATGTTGGATAATCAAACAGAATGACCAGGATTGATCTGCACTCTGCATTCTGCACTCTGCTTGTCCAGAGTGTCCACTTTCAATTACTATGTTTTCCATATTGTTCTATAATTATTCATGAAGACCTCTTTTTACGATGTATTAGAAAACACTAACCATTTAAAATCAAGTTGCAGCTGTTACTTTTTCAACTAATTGCCTACAGAAACACATGCTTTTAAAAAAAATACATCTGAAAGTATCACAACCCCAAATTAATATGTTCTCCAATTTCTTTAAACTAGAATCTGGAGCAAGATGAAATAGAGAGTTCTCTGGTTTTACTCCCAACATAGATGTTGTGGTTCTGTTAGAAGTTCCTCCTTTCCTAGTAACTGATCAGTTGTTTCAGCATGTGCTAGATGGCATCATGCTGTTCAATGGGATGTGAAACTGCAGCCTGTAATCCAGGAAATGGGCCAACTTGAATAATTATACTTTTTTCTTATCAACTTCCCCGATGTTGTGCAGCAGCAGCGGCTGAAGAAATTTCTTGTGCTCATCTCCTGCTGAAAACATCTGTACAGCTTTTTTTTCCTGAATAGTTTCTCTGGTTGATGTCTGCCAGAGAGTTTTTACCTGAACTTCATCTCAGACACCCAGGGTGGCCTAAGATTCAACTCCATCACGCTCCCCCCAGAGGCGATTAAAGCAACTTCTGCCCACAATGCCATTCATCTCTTCTGAGGCAAAGAACAGTCACTGTCATAATTGAGAACAATTTTTCACTGGGTCCCAGGAAGAAGGGAGGCAGAGACTCCAAAATGTAGCATTGAACACTGAAAATGGGAGAATCTTAGAGAAAGAGAAAGAATCCAGAGAAGATTCAACCTAACTCAGTAAGCTCAAACTGCCCAAGGAGCTGCTGATTCAGTTTTACAGAGGAATTATTGAATCTGTCATTTGCACCTCTATAACTGTCTGGTTTGGTTCTGCAACCCAACAAGAAAGACACAGACTTCAGAGGATAATTAGAACTGCAGAAAAAATAATTGCTATCAACCTGCCTTCCATTGAGGACTTGTATACTGCACGAATCAAGAAGAGGGCCGTGAAAATATTTACAGATCCCTCACATCCAGGACATAAACTGTTTCAACTCCTACCCTCAAAATGACGCTATAGAGCACTGCACACCAGAACAACTAGACACAAGAACAGTTTTTTCCCGAAGGCCATCACTCTGCTAAACAAATAATTCCCTCAACACTGTCAAACTATTTACTAAATCTGCACTACTATTAATCTTCTCATCGTTCCCATCACCAATCTCCTTCCACTTATGACTGTATGACTATAACTTTGTTGCTGGCAATCCTTATGATTTATATTGATATATTGACCATCATTTATGTTGTAAATGTTGTACCTTGAAGAAGGTATCTTTTCTTTTATGTACATTGAGAGCATATGCACCAAGACAAATTCCTTGTGTGTCCATTCACACTTGGCCAATAAAAAGTTCTATTCTATTCTATTCTATTCTATTCTATTCTATTCTATTCTATTCTATTCTATTCTATTAAGAAAATACTGCAGAAAATACGACTTCAATAATAGTCAACGCCTGGAATGCACTACCTGACTCTGTGGTTTCTTCCCCTAATCCCCAAAACTTTAACCTTAGATTGTCTACTGTAGACCTCACCCCATTCCTAAGAGGTCTGTAAGGAGTGCGTGTAAGCGCACCAGCGTGCCTACCGTCCCTGTCCTAATGTTTTCTTTTATTCATACCCTTTACATGTATTTATAATTCTGTTTACACTTGTATCTGTCATAAAATACATGCTTGATGAAAATAAATAAATAATAAGAAATAGAAACAGAGAAGAGAGAAATGGGAATGAGAGGAATTTTGCATTATAGCCAGCAAACACAGCTGACTATTTCTCCAATTTTTTTTATGCTACCTTTATTATTTTTATAAATAACTCAAGATGGCAAACATGCCTCTTTCCTCCTCCTCACAACAACAATCTTGTGAACTGAGTCGGACAGAAAAAGAATGGTCCAAAATCTTCCTCCAGCCGGCTTTCGTGCCTAAGGTGGGACTAAAACTCGCAGTTTCCTGGTTTCTAGCCTGGTGTTTTAACCGTGTGCTGATGATATCCAGTCATAAATTTGAACTTCCAGGACCAACTGGAAGATTTGATGGAAACCTGGAATTGGTCCCTGCAAGTGTTAGGAACCGAAGAGTAGTACTTATCCCATCCACCACAGTAGTCCCTAAGGCACGAGTAGAAATCGAAAGTTTTCTAGTTTCAAGCCTGGTGCCTTAACCACTACAACAAAGTAACACACCCAGTTTTGGATAGGAAGTTCCTCACTGACAGCGCCAGAACAACTTAAAAAAATTTCTCTGCCTCCCTCCCCCCTCCTCTCTTTTTCTCTGAACAGAGAGAGAAAGGCACAAAGTGCTGTAAGGAAGGGGCTTTTTCTCATGTTCAATTTCTAAAAAAGAAATGGGAGCATTTTTCACATCACTTTCTCAATAAATATTCTTATTTGCCTTGAAATTAATTAATAACCCTGCATAGGCCTGCTTCGTTTATGAATAGGCAAAGAGCAACAATAGTGAAGGGTTAGTGAAAGCGAATGACTTATTAATTAAGTAGGGGCAAATCTAAGTCAGCTTTATAATGTAATTAGTACAATGAGACTATCAAAAATAAATATAAAGGGAACTGAGAATGCAACTAAATGAATTAGTTGTCACCCAAGATGTGGCATTGGCCAATTTATTTTTGCACAAATTTTAAGAAAAGCTTTTATAAACCCCCCACATGATTGCATTTAAGGTGACTAAGGATTAGTAAAATATATAGTAGCTGAATGATATATGTGGGAAATGTAATATTTACAAGGCACTTTAATTACACTTCTAAATATGTCCTAAATATGAACAAACTAAAGTGGAATTATGAAAATAATGTCAAGATATACATTGCCGATAGTGGTATTTTATGTACAAAATTCTGCTGTACAAGAATCCCCTGGCTGCAGCTGTATCCTTGATTAAAGGAGAGCAATTCATCTTGGGTCAGCTTGCTAATACATTCTCAGTTCTGGAGCAGTGGTGGGATTCAATTTTTTTTACTACCAGTTCTGTGGGTGTGGCTTAGTGGGCATGACATGGCTTGGTGGGCATGGCAGGGGAAGGATACTGCAAAATCTCCATTTCCTCCCAATCAGCTGGAATTCGGGAGGGAGAGAATAGATCGGAGCAGGGCCAGTCAGAGGTGGTATTTACTGGTTCTCCGAACTACTCAAAATTTCTGCTACCGGTTCTCCAGAACTAGTCAGAACCTGCTGAATACTACCTCTGCTCTGGAATTAGGTAAGATGAAACTATGGACTGACCTGATGTTTTCTGGTAAGAGAAAAGCATTGAGATCTAGGGATCCCTATAAGGTGCTTTGTTTTGTTTTAATTGCTCATCAGAGTGGCTAAAATTTCTAGGAAAATTAAACAATCCTGGGAGTTTTTATTTATCCATTTGTTTATATAATTTATATGGCTGCTCATCTCCCAAAATACGATACTGGGAAGCATATAACAATCAAATGAAAATATATATATAAAATCACGCAATACAAAAATATAAAATCCAGATTAAAACAAAAACTGTAAAAACAAACACACCAACCCTAGACAAAGGGAGCATAGAAGTAGGTAGCTAGCAATGGAACCATCTCTACATATCTCTAGTTCCCTGGAAGCCCCAGATCTGATTACATAATTACGCCTTGAGGGACTTCCAGAATATGAAAAAGATGAAGCTAATCTAATTTAGGGGGTTAAAGAATGTTACATAAAGTGGGTACCATGGCAGAAAAGGCATGTTTTCCTGGACTGGCCAAATGAAGGTCTCTAACCTATGGTATATGCAACGCAGTAGTGGGATTCAAAATCCTGGCGCTACTGGTTCGCTATTGGGAGCACGTGGTGGTTCTGCGCATGCGCAGAAGGTTCTGCGGAGGGGCAGAGCATTTTTGATGATGTCTGGGTGGGTGGGCGGAGCCTTCCCCCACTGCCGGCACTACCGGTTCACTTGAACCAGGGTGAATCGGTAGCAGCCCACCACTGATACAACATGCCTACTCTGCCAGATCTAATTTTATTTATTTAGTGTATGGCAGCCATATCTAGTGGGCTGGTGTAAGTTGGTTCTTCAGTATGTAGTATACCAGATTTCATAAAAATTCAACTGCATGTCTTTGAAAGTGATATGCTCCTTACAATTCTTTAGTGTTTGTCTGATCTCCACTCTCAGTTTCCCTTATTCAGTATTTTGATGATGGTGTCTAATACACACACACACACCACAGATCAAAAATGGAGAATGAGGTTGTTACATACAAGGACAAAGAGCAGAGCTGGCAGAAGACATTTACATCTGTATTTTTATTCCCCATACCATAGAGAATGTAATGCTATAAAAACATAGACACTAATGAATGAAGGAGGAACATTAAGTAAAAATTAATACAATTGAGAAAAAATTTTCCCTAGAGAAAATAATTGATTTATTTAGCTTATGATAAGAGAAATAAACATGCACACGCACATACACACACATTCCCTGTAATTATAAGTAAAACTTCTATGGGGATATGGCAGGATGCCCAATTCAGCTACCCAGACGATGATTGCCTCTGGCTTTGCTTAGTGCAGATTTTCTAGGGAACCCAGAGAATGCACGTTATGGACAATTTTGCACAATGTGATTAATAGTTTGCATATCAGCGCCACAATCACAATAAAAAAACTAAAAGATTGCAAAAAAAATGTATGTGTTGATAAAGACAATGAGGAGGGGATGGGAAAGAAGCGGGTTGAATAAATAAACTGAAGGGTTATTGAAGACATGCAAAAGTGTCGACTGAGAACCAAATTAAGAATATATTGGAAAGATAGAAAGAAATATTTGTTTGAAAGCGCCATCCTATCTCAATAACGTATCTGGGAAACAATGGGGTACGATAATGGCGACATCAAAGATAAACATTGTTTTCCTATTTTGCCCATTCACCTTGTCAGTCTTGCCACCCATCCCAAAAACTGTGGTTTGAACAAATGATTCCCAGGGTCTTTCAGATCTGTCAGTTCCTTATTCCATTGTTATGCCCCCCCTGTTATCTTCCTCCTTCTCATTTCTATCCTCATCAAGGCAGTACTGGGGCCAAATGGTTTTGAGCTTGTTTCTTGTTTTGGATGCACAACACTGTTCAAGCTGCTGAGCTTTATGTCAGAGGGGAAGAATTTTTCACAGTTTTATTTCATTTCAAGTGAATTAAAACTGCATTTAGCACCCCTTGTTATGATAAAACAGTCAAGACATTCATTGCAATAATACCTTTAAGGTTACATTATGGATGGTTTTAACTATTGTGGTTATCATTTTAATTGAGTTTTAGCTCTTTGCATTGTGTTTGTGTGTCTGTAGGTATATAGGCTTGGTGACTGTCTTAGCTGTTTTGAAGGATAGGGTAGAAAAATGGCGTACAAGTTAAATTAATTTGATAGTATACAAAAAACTTTAATTAATCTATTATACTTAAGTTATATCAATACCAGGGGTGAAATCCAGCAGGTTCTGATATGTTCTGGAGAACCGGTAGCGGAAATTTTGAGTAGTTCAGAGAATCAGCAAATACCACCTCTGGCTGGCCCCAGAGTTAGGTGGGAATGGAGATTTTGCAATATCCTTCCCCCAGGAGTGGGGAGGGAATGGGGATTTTTCAGTATCCTTCCCAGGGACGGGTTTCAAAACCCGTCGCTACTGGTTCACTTGGGGGCACTCGTGCGCTCGTGTGACACTTCTGCACATGCACAGAAGCGTCTGCACATGTGCAGAAGCATCTGGGTGGGTGGGCGGAGCCTCCTGTCACTGCCGCTACCAGTTCACCCAATTTGGGGTGAACCGGTAGCAACTCACCAAGCCACACCATGCCCACCAAGCCATGCCCACAGAACCGGTAGTAAAAAAATTTGAATTTTGCAACTGATCAATACATTTGTTAAACTGTGATTTGTCAGGATGTGATTTAAATATTAAATCAAATGTACTTGCATTGATAGGATGCAATGAAGCTGGAGAGTTTAGCTGTGATAGACTTGAAGGGAGGAACAATGCCCTAGATATATATGTATGTCATTTTTTTTCCAGGTGAAAAGAAGTTGAGGATCCTCAGAACTCCCAAAAGTAGATTGATACCATGGTTCCCATAGATCTGGTTTATCATTTCATGATCAGCACTGCTTTGTGACGAAAAAAATAGAGTCCCAGACAAAATATCGCCTAGTGGCAAGGCATTAATATCGACCCAATACATATAGGGCTCTATATTAATATCAACATGTTGCATCTCCCACTTTGTGAATCAATGAAGCCCACTCACTGTTTCAAATGAGTCAGAGATGTAGGTATGAGTCACTCACTCAAATTGATGACTTTTTAATGTCAGCTCAATATGTAACTTTTTTTTTAAAAAAATGCATTTTTTCCCTCTTGAATTGAGAAAAATTCAAAAATTGAAAATGGAGACTCTCTGGCTTAAAACTTGAGAAGTGGGACATAATTTTTCAAAATTAGTCACGCATAAGGATCAGGATTTTTCCTGTGACTCTGAACTGGATTGGACTAGGATCAGCCTTGCTGCTGAGATTCCTGTGCATTTTGCATTTGGCAGCCTGGGAGTGTTGGCTGAATGAGGCCCAGCTTGCCTATCATCCTTGGGTGAGAGCAAAGTGCAGTGGGGTGGGTGGATGGGGGAGATCTTCCCTGCCAGGCCTGATCATGGTGAGGGTATTCTCCTATGATCTTGTTGAGAGCGGGTGGCTGGGAGTTAGGAATAGGAATTATGGGAAAATTGGTGAGTGAAGGACTTGCTGCCCAAGCCAGAGATGCTGAATGTTATTCAGCTGAAATGGTAGCCTGGGTGGGTTTTATTTGTTCCCTGCTCTAAATGTATCTGGTGGAGGATATCTGGCCTCTTTTGCTTTGTGTAGTGCAACACCTCTAAATTCAGGCCCCTACTGAGCCTTCCCTCCAGTCCAGCTGTAGATTCCACCACACTCATTAAGGTAAACTAGACTAGGAAATCAAAGTCATGCAGGACAATACAACCTTTTATTATAAAGATAGAGTAACCGCATCTTGCAAGCCTGAATGCATCCCCCCACCTCCTTTGTGAGAACTAGGAGGATCTGAGATGTTTCTAAGTCTGAGAACTAATTTCTTTTACTTACATGTGGTCTTGGTTGAAGCTCTTCCTCCTGTCCCTCAAGGTTTTTCCTTTCCTCCCACTATAGATAGTAGGACGATGGGAGGGAGAGATGGATAGTGAGAGGTTGGGTGGGGTCATCTTAATGGTAATGGGTGTGGGGACGTATGGCAAAGGACAAGGGGGTGACTGCTCTAGGGGATTTTTTTTCTTAAATGATCCTGAGGAAGTAACCAGGTGATTAATGTGAGCCGCGTCACCGGTGTTCTGGATTCATATACTTCCTGGCTGGTTAAAGCTTCCTGGAATGCGCATATGGTTGGGTCAAAATGTGGTTGATGTCTCACTGCAGGAGAGATGGTTCTACCAGTTGTGAAGAAGGCTGTGGTATATCTGTCCCTTTTACCAAGTAAGATAGGGTTGGTGTTGTGTCTTGCCCGCCCTCAGAGCAGCCGGGGCCTTCTTACCTGCTCCCGAACACTGAGGAATGTATGCCTCCCGGCCCAAGTCCTGGCTCCATGCCCACACAAACTGCAGAAGAAGGAGCATCTCCCTGCCCCAGCCCTGACTCCATGCCCAGGCAAACGGAGCAGCTAGACCTCCCCTCCTCCACAGCAGGTGAGCCTGAGGAGGTTTACTCAACAACAGCTGATTGGAGTAATCCTCGCATCAGAAGATTGGAGAGGCGGAGGCAACAGAAGGAAGGGAGGGGCAGGCCTTAATGAGTGCTGAGTCATGGAGCCACACCCCATGGCCTATATAAAGGATCTACTTTCTGGCAGTCTCTGAGTCAGGCAAAAGTCGAACTTATCTTGCTGAAGTCACTTACTGGTCTCCTGCCTGCTCTGAGGACTTTTGCTAGGACTTTGGGCAGAACTGCAGAGGCAAGCCTGATTCGGATTTCCCTGACCCAGCCGTCAGCGGAGGAGTGGGACACGACAGTTGGTATACTCTCTTAAATTTCATCTGGCAGGAGCTAGGAGCTTTGACTTCTCTATAGCTGCCGTGGCCCTGTGAAGCAATCTACCCCTGAGATCCAGAGGGACTCCATCCTTTTAGACTTGTGGAAGGCTGTGAAGACCTTTCATCTTTCAATGAATATTGGGCTACAGTGAAAATGGAGCCTAGGAAATGTATGGTGGGAGTGTTGTCACATGGGTGTCATGAGGTGTAGTTTTTTATGTCATTATAACATTGTTTTATATTTATGTTTTCATTATTGTTATGTGAGCCACTTAGGGTATTCAAGATGGCCAGCCATTTAAGCTCTTTAAATAAATAAATGCACATTTTAACAAAAGTATTATAGGGCCTATCAGCACTAATAGCATCTTGATTTTCTGTTGCGTTTAAATATCATAATATTTGAACACAATATATTGATGTTGATTGGATAATTTTAAATTTATAGAATCATAGAGCTGTAAAGTGTCACAAGATAATTTTGTCCAACCCTTTGTAATGTGCATTGGGTGAAAAGTATTATATTAACTTATGCTCAGTGTGATGAATGTTGGAAGCCACTTGTTTATTATTGTCTTTGCTGTCTTTTTCCTTTCTATTTTTTCTTTTCCTTTCCTTTTTTTCTTTCTGTAGCTTCCTTTTATTTTCCCTTGTTCTTTTAGTTCAGTTTATATCACTTCTTACTATGTTTATTGAGAGAGAGAGAGAGAGAAAATGTGGGACAGAGACAGAGAAAGAGACAACAAGATCTCATTCTGTCATATCATATCAGGTGGAACTTTATTCTGAAGAGAGAAATGAATGAGTACTAAGCAGGAAAACTGACAGGTACTAGGTATCATGATAGCATCTAATGTTAAAAATCATGTTTCAATCAGAGCAGATGCTTTCTGTTCTAGTCTTTTAATCTTTTAACGATTAACAGGCAAAGGATATCTTGAGCCACAAACTTGAGTGGGTTTCCAAGTCATACTAAACCATAAAATGATTTGGTTGGTTCTGCCATACAGTTGTATGTGAAGCATTTAAGTTATAAACCATGGTGTATTTAACTTATCATGCAAATCCAACAAAGTGGCTTATCCATTATTTAAAAGACTGTGCCTTGTATGACATATAAATCTATTCCATCTCACTCAAACAGCTGAATCCAGGAACATCATGATGGATCACTGTGAAGCAATTAGAGATATACTCCTACTGATTATGAATGTTCCCTGTGGCTTATTGTTGTTTGTCCTGCCGTCAAGTGATTTATTTAATTTTCACCATCCTGTCTAAAAAAAATCATCAAAATCTATTAGTGATTTTATATTTATTTTTAGTAATTTTTATTAAAGATTACAATTACAATAGTAAAACTAATACAAACCAAAAAAATAAAAGAACAAAATAGAGAAAAAAAGAAAGAAAAAATAGAGAAAGAGAAAACAATATAGCAAAGGAAAAAAGTATACAAAGAAATGACTTTCCCCTTCATTGCAGTTATAAAGAATTGTAGTAACTAACTTATCATCTTCTCTTAAAATACAATAAATGTTCTCCTTTCCATATCCAATATCTTATCTACAGTATAAACAAATCCATAAAACATTGTCATTTCAGTCCTGATAACTGCAAAAGTTCATTAAGGATTTCCAGAGATAACAACATATTTATTTTAACCTTGATCAGATAAATGAAATCATTCTCCTTCCTTTTACTTACAACTTTGATCTTTAGTCCCTTCAAATAATGTCATAGAACTCATTTTTTTTCACTTTGTCTTTTCTCACAAAATACTTCAATTTCACAAATGTCTTTTGTAAGTCCAGTATGGAAAAATTATCCAGGACACTCTCTTGGTGTGTTATTTGTATATCTCTTTTAATTGTTAAGACATCATCTGATTTCTTTTGTATATCCAGTATAACATCTTTTCCCAAGTCATTCTTGTAGTATGTCATTTTTAAATCCACTTTCAACTCAGTCTTGATCTTGTCAGGTAAAGGTTTTTCTTCTTCCATAACATCTTCTAAACATAGTCTATCTTTAAAGGCAGATGTAAAATTAACTTCTAGCTCCGTTGCTCAAAAATATCCTTCAGTATGTCTAATGTTAGAATAGTTTGCTTCATTCTGTAATTGTAAGTTGAATTTGAGTGTTCTTTTCCTTTAATTGTAATTTTTTGTTCCCTCTAGATCAGGGTGTCAAACTCGCAGCCTGTGGGTCAGATGTATCACATGCTGGCTATGACCCACATTTTAGCGAAGGGGAAAAAATTGTGATACGTCATGTGATGACAACATGATGATGCGAGTTTGACCGCCCTGTTCGAGATCAAATTTTTAAAGTCTTGTCTATACAAAAGCATTTTCCCATGGAAAGAAAATGGGAAATCTTGTTTCAAATTTATATAGACTCTTGCTGTGTTTGTAACTTTCTAAAATGAAAGTTTTGATCAATCATTTCCTTGTGGTTGTCTGCTCCAGTTTTTGTGGAATTTTCTTCAGTTTGCCATTCCCCCCCCCACCCAAAGTCCAGACTTGCTGTCAGGCATGGGAAAACAAGATCACACATATAAATTCTCAAAGCAGTTTCTTTATTGCTGTTCACCTAAGTAGACAGAATGTTGTCAGACTAAAGCAGGCTGTGCATAACTATCTGATAAATGCTGTGAAGAATTAGGGATGATCCTTTCTGCCCTGCTTCCTGAACAGCACTGATTCAAGGCTGAATCCAAAGGTGGTTTTCAAAGGCAATTGGAATGTCTTTGTTTTTTCTTTGACCTGAATGTTTGAGAATCTCCTTAGATTCAAGACTAATGTTTCTCTTTACTCCTCCCTCCCTATTACTCAGCACCAGGTTCCATCATACTCACTATAAGTTATCAGGTATTCATAATTGTAATCAGGACTGTGGTTGGCCTAGGATGCATTATGTGCCTTACTTTTATTTTTTACTCTTAAAAAAAAATACTTTGTTTTTTTAACCTGGTGTTAGCTGCCAAGTGCCACAATAATAAGTTGGGTGGCCATATGCATTGTTTAAATAAATAATCAAGCAAACAAGCAAAATGTAACAGTGGAGGCAAGGTGAAAAAATGCCTCATAGCACTGGTTCCATATTTTCCACTTCAATGTGTCTATATTGACAAAGAAGGCCTGAAGTACTGTAACATCATGCAATGCACAAGGCTCCCGATGGTGTGAAAGACTGTTACCATATTAGATAAATGTTGTCACCAACTCTTTTAAATCATTTCAGTCAACTTGGTGTTATGGCTAAAGCCTGGCTCATGTAAACCAACCGAGTCACTTTGAAGATGCAACATAACGTTATTAGCATGTGAACAATAAAACTGCACAATGAGCTCTCAGCAAAACATTGGCAGCTTGTTGGGCAGTCCATAGCAAAGGCAGGACCATAGCCTATGTTCTTTTGGCCTGCTACATTGCAAAGGCAGGACAAAGAAAAAGGTAGATGCAGTCCAAATCAAGCATGATGTTTTTTTTGTTTTTGTTTACATTTATACCCCGCCCTTCTCCGAAGACTCAGGGCGGCTTACAGTGTATAAGGCAATAGTCTCATTCTATTTGTATATTTTTACAAAGTCAACTTATTGCCCCCCCAACAATCTGGGTCCTCATTTTACCTACCTTATAAAGGATGGAAGGCTGAGTCAACCTTGGGCCGGGCTCGAACCTGCAGTAATTGCAGGCTACTGTGTTCTTAATAACAGGCTTTTACCAGCGTGAGCTAAACCGGCCCCTATGTTGAAATAAACTCATCGGGGTAACATTATTTTCCCCTTCCTACTAGGTCAGTATGCTAACCATGGTAACTCTGAGATAGGTCAGTACATATAATCAGTTTGGTTTATGAGGCTATAAGTTCCTGATTGATTCTTCTCCCCTGTTGCTACTTAAGATCAATTCAGCATGCTGTGAATGTTTTCTTACAAAGGAACTTTAAGCAGTTGCATGTGCAGCAGAGGTGGGTTTCAGCAGGTTCTGACCTGTTCTGGAGAATCGGTAGCAGAAATTTTGAGTAGTTTGGAGAACCGGTAGTAAAAATTCTGACTGGCCCCGCCCCCATCTCTTCTCTGCCTCCCGAGTCCCAACAGATCCGGAAGGAAATGGGGATTTTGCAGAAACCTTCCACTGGAGTGGGGAGGGAATGCAGATTTTACAGTATCCTTCCCCTGCCACGCCCATCAAGCCATACCCACAGAACCGATAGTAAAAATTTTTGAAACCCACCACTGATCTTCAGCTTATAGGTGTGGTAGTGAATGCAGCTCGTGTATACGTGGGGGTACTTTTTGCTATCACATAAGAAGATCAAAAGTAGAAGAATTAGGGTTTATGGGTGTTTGCCCCACTGTTAAAGTTTGAGCACCCCAAAGAAAGTTTGTATTACAAGAAAATTTATATTGCAATACTTTCCTAGACATTACTTTAGATCTACTTTACTATTATCAGAAGTAATTTTCAGCGAATCCTGTGGGACTTACTTCTAGATAAGCATGTTCAAGATTGCATTGTTAATTTGTAATGTATATGTCTATTTGTACATCATTTCAGTCATTAGCTGATACGCAGCAAATAAATGGAGTAGATGAGCATAGCTTTTTAAGTCTCAAGGCAGATGAAACTGTTTTTAATTATATATCTCGGTGTTGCAGGAAGATGCATAAAATTTGGAAACTCGTTAAATATGACTGTGAAACCATTGGCAGTATAATAGCATTCAATATTGTAATGTTATGATTACTTTATCTAATGGAACCATTTTATTCTGTCAAATTTTGTATTTTTTTTTTGAAAGGATTCAAATCTGAAAAATGTCAATATATGCTTGAGGTAACTTAGTTTGCATGCTAAAATTGCTTCCGTTCAGAAAGATACCTTCTTGCCACACAATTCTAACCATTCCCAAAGACAGGTCTTCAGGATGGGCATTTCAATGGATACAAGCATTAGGGGATTGCACCAATGGTTACTCCTAATTGTAGTTAGTTCAGCCTATGAAACTGAACTATTATAATAAATCATAGAATAGCCAAAGTGGGAACACGGTTAATTTCAGTCAGTCATACATTATGTGACCTAAAAGGTTAAAAGATTTCCTCTGTGCAGTCATGTCCAGCTCTAGGGGTCAGTGCTCATCTCCATTTCCTAGTTGAAGGAGCCAGCGTTGTCTGAAGATGCTTCGGTGGCCATGTGGCTGGCACGACTATAAGCCAAGGCACACGGACCGCTGTTTCCCCCAAAGTGGTAACCTATTTATCTACTTGCATTTGCCATGCTTTCAAACTGTTAGGTTGGCAGGAGCTGGGGCAGGAACAGGATCTCCTCCCCCCCCCATTACACAATATTTGGATCTCAGACTGACAAGCTTTTGTTCAACAAACTCACCATCTTAACTGGACCTAAAACAACCCTCTTAACCTCTTCCCTGATCTCACAATAAGGGATAATTACAATGGTCTGCCTTAGCTTTTTGCTGTAAACATTATTTAAAGATGTTTAAAGCCCTACAGAATTGGAAAGTACTGTTATTACTAATATTAACAAAATCAGTGATTACAGCATTGCATATCCTCCCATTTGATCTCCTGTCTACCTTTTGTGATATATTTGCTAAGAAAATACCACATATAGGAATATAGGAAGTTGTCACATGGCCTGTTGTAGTTGAACCTGACCAGTTTGATCTGCAAAACTTCAGCATTGACAATGCTTTTCTTTGTGCTAAGAAAGCATCATCTGGTGGTGATTTTTGCAGACTAAGTTATCACAATGCCATTTTATTCCCAGGAAAAAGCAATTGTTTTCTGCATTTTTGGAGGGTTCAGGCGACTTAAGCAGAATCAGCAGTAAAAAAATGATAGCAAGACTGTCATTCCAGCAGTGGATAATGGGGCCATTTAATCAAATCTTCATTTTCTCCAGGGCTGACAGATTATGTACTCTGGTGAGCTTCATAAAAAGAGCAAGATGCAAATGGTCATTCTCTGTAGCTTCATTGCCTCTGCCCCATCTCTGTCTTTCAAGGTGCTTGAAAAAGAGCAATTCACCCTGTTCTTTATAAAAGAAAGAGCAACTGGCCATTTCTCCTTCTGTCACTGGCCATTCCAAGCCATCTAGAAAAGAAGGAAAAAGCAGGAGCTCCCAGCTGGGAAATTCTTCGTTCCACTCTCCCATTTCTGAGTAGTGCCACTTGGAAGGGTGGGGAGTAGTGGTGGGTTTCTACCGGTTCGCCCCAGTTTGGGGGAACTGATAGTGGTGGCAGCAGGAAGCTCCACCCATCCACTTGGATGTCATCACGAATGCTCTGTGCATGTGCAGAAGTGCTGCGCGCGAGCGCATGCTCCCGATTCCAAACCAATAGTGAAGGTAAGTGGAACCCACTAGTGGTGGGGAGGTATGGTAGCACCACAAGGCAACTACGATTCTGCCTCTCTTTCTTGCACAACCCTCTACTACATCAGCAGCTGCTCCGTGGGCCATTTGCATCTATCAGGTAGTAGTGCTTGACTTGTTCAGTCTTTCATACTGCCCAGAAGCATGAGAGCGGTTGAATGACTAGACTGACTTGGTGATTCTGCTGCCTTTTAGGATGACTGATTGATTGGTTCCTTTTAAATCCTTCAGTGAGAGAATTCATGTGAATGTTGGAGGGACTGGCAACCATGTCTTGTTTAGTTGTCTAAACTTTCTAAACACATTGTTTTCTATTTCCAACATACACTTGTTTTCAAGTTCATTTAAGACAGGGCTTATTATTTATACTAAATATTTTATTTTAAAATGTCAATGCTGGTGGCTACTTTCACATTTGGAAATGTGATTAGGGAAACTGCTTCCATAATCAGATAATGCATCTCATAAATGAATGCTTCCTTGTGTTACCCCTGAGCCTATTTGCTGGTCTCATTTATTGAACGACTCTGAGTTCTGGCATTTGAAGAGGAAGACAGAAATTTCTCTGCATGCTGCTCATGTATTTGAGGAAAAATTAAACCCATGCCACATTTTTATATAATTAAGGTGGTGGCTGTTTTCCCCACTTTCTTATATTGAAATTCACGTATCATTCTATTGCCAGTTATTAATCTGATTTGGAAAGATCCTTTGCCTAAAGTCACATTTGAATTTGTTACCTTAACTAAAACAGCACCATGGCTTGAAAATCAGATTGTGTTGCTTGTTTAAAATTTGATTTAAAAAAAAATTTTTTTTTTGCATTCCTGGCATCTATAACCAAAGATTTTGGTTCATGTAAAATTATGGAAGATGTTCTGTTATCAGACCTAATGTCCCAGACAGTAGCCATCTTGTTGATCAGATGGAACCCCTTCCCCCCATCCTATTTTATCATCGCTCTACAGCTAGATAAATGCTCTTATCATTCCTCCCCTCTCCAAGTGCTGTCAAAATGCTTATGATGGCTCTTTTTAATCTACCTCCTCCCTTCTGGTTGCTGGCGCAACAGATGGTGGCTGTCAGCTGCTCAGCTGGTGGCTAGAGCACTCTGCTGCTGTGAGCCTCAAAATTCAGCCTGTAGGCTCCAGTCCAATCTGCTTCCTGGAACTGGACGTAGTTGGGTTTAACTATGAGAAAGTACTTGATAATTAACTCTCTTCCTTTCCCTCCCCTCCCACATTGTGTTATTGTTTCCCAGATTTCACATTGTCTAGTAGAAAAAGAAATGCCAGATAGGGGTCGAATCGGTCGATTTCTTGGGCTACGGATAGACAAGAAATTCACCCTACTGAGAGCAAGGTTAAGGCAATTAGGAAGGCTCCAGCGCCCAAAAACAAAGCAGAGCTGCAGGCATTCCTGGGATTGGTTAATTTTTACGGTCTTTTAAAGAACAAAGCAACCGTTGGAACCGCTGCATAGGCTCTTAGGGAAAAATACTGTTTGGTCTTGGGAAAGTCAGAAAATAGGGCTTTTGAAGCAGTAAAGAACCTGCTCTCAAGTGATAGCCTGCTCATCCAATATCACGACTCACTACCCCTAGTGCTGGTTTGCGATGCCTCCCTTATGGGGTGGGGCTGTACTCAGCCATAGACTTCCAAACGGCACAGAAGCCCCTATAGCGTTCTACTCTAGAACGATGTCCTCCCAGAGAGGAACTACAGCCAATTAGACAAAGAAGCATTAGCCATTGTATCAGGGGTCAAAAATTCCATGAGTATGTCTTTGGTGAATTTTGAAATCGTGACTGACCACAGACCGTTACTGGGATTACTGGCTGGCGACCGCGCCTGTGGCACTTTCGCCACGCTTGACTCGATGGACTATATTTTTAGCCGCTTACTCATACAAGCTGCAGCATCGACCGGGAAAGAAGTGGGGCATGCAGGCGCATTAAGCCGATGCCCACTGCCAGGGCGACCGAAGACCCCACTCGGGGACACCCATCCTCCTTATTGACTCGTTGGACTCTGGCCCAGTCACATCAAAGGAAGTGGCTCGGGCATCATACCGGGACATTGTGTTAAGGACTGTACTCGGTTGGGTACAGAGAGGGTGGCCGCTGCGCCGGGCGAGCAGTTCAAAGAATTTGTTAAAGCGTGATGAGCTCTCGGCTCAAGGGGTGCCTGTTATGGGGTGATCGTGTAATAATTCCTGTTAAGTTAAGGGAAAGGTATTGGACCTCCTCCACGAGGTCACCCAGGCATCGTAAGGATGAAGGGTTAGCTAGAAGCTATGTATGGTGGCCACTCATGGACGCAGAGATTGCTGAGAGGGTAGGGAAATGCCAAGCTTGCCAAGAGTCCAGACCTCTACCCCAACAGCCCCAGTCAGAGAATGGGAAAAGCCCCAAGGGCCTTGGTCAAGAATCCACATTGACTTTGCTGGCCCTTTCACGGCCAAACGTTCCTAGTGGTGGTGGATGCATTTTCCAAATGGTTAGAGATCATACTATGAAGTCCACTACGGCGAGCAGTAATCGCAACCCTCGCCACCTATTCGCAACTCACGGGTTGCGGACACTCTGGTGTCCGACAATGAGCCCCAATTCACGGCAGCCCAGTTTGAAGAGTACCTGGCAGAGGAAGGCATCCGACATGCCCTCTCTGCACCTTTCCACCCTGCGTCGAATGGCCTTGCAGGCGTTCCGTCCGGGCGCTAAGGAGGCGTGTCAGGCTCAAGCCAGGTGACTGGCAAACAAAATAGACTTTCCTAGCTGCCCAGCATAGAACCCCAAGCACAGCCACTGGGAAAAGCCCAGCCGAATTGCTAATGGGACGAAAACTCCGTGCCCACTTGACTGCTTGAACCCCCATTACACACCCGAGGGTTACAAGGGGAGCTAGAAAAAAACAAGGAAATGAGCATAGGCGACCGGGTGTGGGCCCGAAACTATGGGGACGGCCCTAGTTGGCTCGCAGGACAAGTAACAAGAGTAACAGGGCCAAAATCGTATGTGGTAGAGCTACCAGACAACCGAATGTGGCGGCGCCACATAGACCAGTTAAGGAAACGAATAACTGACCAAACCGAACCAACAGAGACAGGTAATGACCAATACCACTTTGAATCCACAGCTGACAATGACCCGGGGGAGGCGCAAGACTTAGCTGAGGTCCCAGAGTTCCAGCGACGCCATCAGGTCCCCGAGGGAAACAGCAAGGAAAATCCAAAAATTAATCCAAAGCCGGATGGCCAAGAAAAAGAGTCAGCCAATAATCCAGAGCCCGATGGCCCAGAGAAAGAGCTGGGAGGAGAAAACAGCCCCTCCGACCAGCTCAAAACACCACCCAGAACTGAACCGCGCAGGTCAGAAAGAACTAGGAGACGCCCAGGTTATTTGCGTGACTACGTCGAAAAATAACATGTAAATAAATATGTAAATAAAACCAAGTGTTTTCTGGGAGGGGAGGAGTGTTATGTATTAACAGTTGTGCCTTTAAATATTTGAGCGGGAAATCAGCACGTTGCTGATTGGACGAAGCCTCCAGCAGAACTGTATAAAAGGAGAGGTTTTTCCCCCAGCCTGTCGCTGGGTTCACCCTATATTAAAGAGCTGTTGTCACTACCCTGGTCTCCAGCCTCGTTACTTCCCGAACTTAACAAAACTCACCATCTTAACTGGACCTAAAACAACCCTCTTAACCTCTTCCCTGATCTCACAATAAGGGATAATTATAATGGTCTGCCTTAGCTTTTTGCTGTAAACATTATTTAAAGATGTTTAAAGCCCTACAGAATTGCAAAGTACTGTTATTACTAATATTAACAAAATCAGTGATTACAGCATTGCATATCCTCCCATTTGATCTCATGTCTATCTTTTGTGATATATTTGCTAAGAAAATATCACATATAGGAATATAGGAAGTTGTCACATGGCCTGTTGTAGTTGAACCTGACCAGTTTGATCTGCAAAACTTCAGCATTGACAATGCTTTTCTTTGTGCTAAGAAAGCATCATCTGGTGGTGATTTTTGCAGATTTTTGCAAACAATGCCATTTTATTCCCAGGAAAAAGCAATTGTTTTCTGCATTTTTGGAGGGTTCAGGCGACTTAAGCAGAATCAGCAGTAAAAAAATGATAGCAAGACTGTCATTCCAGCAGTGGATAATGGGGCCATTTAATCAAATCTTCATTTTCTCCAGGGCTGACAGATTATGTACTCTGGTGAGCTTCATAAAAAGAGCAAGATGCAAATGGTCATTCTCTGTAGCTTCATTGCCTCTGCCCCATCTCTGTCTTTCAAGGTGCTTGAAAAAGAGCAATTCACCCTGTTCTTTATAAAAGAAAGAGCAACTGGCCATTTCTCCTTCTGTCACTGGCCATTCCAAGCCATCTAGAAAAGAAGGAAAAAGCAGGAGCTCCCAGCTGGGAAATTCTTCGTTCCACTCTCCCATTTCTGAGTAGTGCCACTTGGAAGGGTGGGGAGTAGTGGTGGGTTTCACCGTCTCCCCAGTTTGGGGGAACTGATAGTGGTGGCAGCAGGAAGCTCCACCCATCCACTTGGATGTCATCACGAATGCTCTGTGCATGTGCAGAAGTGCTGCGCGCGAGCGCATGCTCCCGATTCCAAACCAATAGTGAAGGTAAGTGGAACCCACTAGTGGTGGGGAGGTATGGTAGCACCACAAGGCAACTACGATTCTGCCTCTCTTTCTTGCACAACCCTCTACTACATCAGCAGCTGCTCCGTGGGCCATTTGCATCTATCAGGTAGTAGTGCTTGACTTGTTCAGTCTTTCATACTGCCCAGAAGCATGAGAGCGGTTGAATGACTAGACTGACTTGGTGATTCTGCTGCCTTTTAGGATGACTGATTGATTGGTTCCTTTTAAATCCTTCAGTGAGAGAATTCATGTGAATGTTGGAGGGACTGGCAACCATGTCTTGTTTAGTTGTCTAAACTTTCTAAACACATTGTTTTCTATTTCCAACATACACTTGTTTTCAAGTTCATTTAAGACAGGGCTTATTATTTATACTAAATATTTTATTTTAAAATGTCAATGCTGGTGGCTACTTTCACATTTGGAAATGTGATTAGGGAAACTGCTTCCATAATCAGATAATGCATCTCATAAATGAATGCTTCCTTGTGTTACCCCTGAGCCTATTTGCTGGTCTCATTTATTGAACGACTCTGAGTTCTGGCATTTGAAGAGGAAGACAGAAATTTCTCTGCATGCTGCTCATGTATTTGAGGAAAAATTAAACCCATGCCACATTTTTATATAATTAAGGTGGTGGCTGTTTTCCCCACTTTCTTATATTGAAATTCACGTATCATTCTATTGCCAGTTATTAATCTGATTTGGAAAGATCCTTTGCCTAAAGTCACATTTGAATTTGTTACCTTAACTAAAACAGCACCATGGCTTGAAAATCAGATTGTGTTGCTTGTTTAAAATTTGATTTAAAAAAAAATTTTTTTTTTGCATTCCTGGCATCTATAACCAAAGATTTTGGTTCATGTAAAATTATGGAAGATGTTCTGTTATCAGACCTAATGTCCCAGACAGTAGCCATCTTGTTGATCAGATGGAACCCCTTCCCCCCATCCTATTTTATCATCGCTCTACAGCTAGATAAATGCTCTTATCATTCCTCCCCTCTCCAAGTGCTGTCAAAATGCTTATGATGGCTCTTTTTAATCTGCCTCCTCCCTTCTGGTTGCTGGCGCAACAGATGGTGGCTGTCAGCTGCTCAGCTGGTGGCTAGAGCACTCTGCTGCTGTGAGCCTCAAAATTCAGCCTGTAGGCTCCAGTCCAATCTGCTTCCTGGGACTGGACGTAGTTGGGTTTAACTATGAGAAAGTACTTGATAATTAACTCTCTTCCTTTCCCTCCCCTCCCACATTGTGTTATTGTTTCCCAGATTTCACATTGTCTAGTAGAAAAAAGAGAGAAAGCACAGATGGGCTGGTCTGAAACACACACAGAAACCTACCTAACAGCACCCCCCCCCTTGATAAAATAGGCTCAGGTTGAAAGTGTAGGAAGAGGTCTACTCTAGGATTGGTAATGGTATCTATCTTCCAATCATGCTTTTTCATTCTCCTTTGGTAATTCGTTAGCAGAGAAAAGACATGTAGCTCTGCTTTTCAGTTTGTAACACAACACAGCACACAGCACACAAAACAAAACCAACTCCCTTATATTATGGTCCAGCTGAAACCACTGCCCATTTTTTGTGATGTTTGTAACAGCTTTGCAGCAGTGTGTGTGTATTTAAGTATAGGAATGAGCTGAAAGGCGCAGCGTTTTGGATTAGGAGACTGAAGTAGGGTGACATTTTAGCTAATTATATCATTTATATTTTCTATCAGCAATACTTATTATGCCACCCCCCCCAAGGCATAGACAAGGGTTATAAAATAGGTATTCTTAGTATTCTTCTTGTAAATAGAGAACGAAGGCCCTAGGCTAAAGTTAATATAGCTGCACTCACTGTGCAACTTCTTCTGGGCTGGAAATAGGAATTTTGTTTATTTTCCACAGATTTTCCTGACCGATGTCTTTCCCTGCGTGATAAATGAATAGAATAACAGCTAAGATATTCTCCATACTGTCTGGGAAATGGGGAGCTATGATCGGGCGGAATATATGGGTCCCACTCCATAACTCTGGAGGGTGGAAAAGATACCTCACCTGTATGTTAATTGTCTGCATTTCCTTTCCTTTTAATTTTACTTTTCTCTATCTATGCAAATGAGGCATAATTTCTATTTCAAGAGAATGTCCCATCTACTTAATGAAGTGAACACAGTGTTTTATTCTTACTTTCTTACTTGCTACCAAAAGTCTAATGCTGAGGAAAAGGCTCCCTTCCCAATCAAGTGCCATTCCTTAAACCTTTCAAAAGGGCCAATGAGGCTTCCCATGTTTCTACTGGCCCTAATTTTGTGCCTTTAAACACTCACACAGTATATTGTGAGGGGTTTTCCCCTTTATTTTGTATCACTGCTGGGAGGCATCTCAGACATAATAACAGGGTTATTAAAGCTAACAGACAAATCCAACAGTAAAAGATGCCTAATGGCTACCCTCACTAGAAAGAACATGGAAGGGAAAAAATGCTTTCTGTGTTACTGTTTTTTTTAAATTTTATTTTACTGAACTATGAATGGCTAGATCAGGTGAAAAGCAGAGGAAGGAGGGAACTCCTTGTCAGATTGGACACATATTCCGTGGTTCATGAGCCTTCTCTTCCCTGCAAACCATGCTCTTGTCTTAGTCTGATGTATGCTCAGTGGCAGCAGCTCCCTAAGCAGAGGCCTCACAGCGTGACTAATGGCATGTTTTGACATCTCTGAATTATTCCCACATGTCTTTTCAGCTATAGGAAATAAGAAATGAAGAGGGAAAGGCAGCCCACTGGAAACCAGAGCAGGAACACCAGTTGCTTTTTAAATATGAGAAGCACACAGGAAAGCACACATAGACAGACACACGTACACAACTGCACTGTTATTTCATAGAAAACAGCTCTGTGAGACAACACAAGAAGAGTTCAGCAGATGGTTTCTTTTGTTTCTGTTTGGCAGAGTTGGTCTCTTCGCACATCAGGGACATATAGGTCGTTTCCACTTTTGTTGTTGTTGTTGTTGGGACTCTTAACCATAATCAAAATAAAAGAGAGTGACAGGTTAAAAAAAAAAGCCTCTCCAAAAGAGTTTCCTAGTGTTTAAATCTAGGGACCTTTTTCAGAATGATTCCCAAGGCAATTCCTGCCTCTCCCCTCTGTTGCTTCTGTGACAAATGATTAGCTTAGTTATTAGCTTATTTTGTTTAGGGTTCCTGATAATTGGGTAGACAAATGTTTCCATTTTTATTTGTTCCTGGTGACAATAATTCTTCCAGGGACATCACAGTGACATCCCTGATCTCTTTCATCCACTTAATCTGTTGTCTTGTCCTTGTCAAGCACAGAAAACCAAGAGTCCAGGCAGTTCAAATGAATATATAAGTTTATTGGAGGCTCTCTACAACAATCTGAACAACTAACAGCCAAAAGCAAATTGGTGGTAGGTAAAAGTCAATGAAATTCAAGGTGGGCTGGACTTAGATCTCTTGTAAGCTTGAAGGGTCTAGAGACTGAGACATGTTTGACCTTCCCTTGGGCTCAGTCTGGTCATCTTCTTCTACTTCCCACAATCTTGCCAAGGCCAGTTGCTTTTTTTCTTGCCCATCATCTGCCTGTATAATATATAGTTTGCAAGTTTCTGCTTGTTGGTATCACCTCTAGGGACCAATCACTCTTTATTCCTTCCAGGACCAATTGACTGGTTCTTATACTTACAACCATCGAGTATTCTTAATAACTATCTCCACAAGTTAATTTCAAAGGTATTTATTTTCTTAATCAAGTCCTGCTTTCATTGCCATAATTAATACTAGTACAGGTAGTCCTCAACTTACGATCACAATTAAGTCCAAAATTTTTATTGCTACAGTAAGTGAAACATTTGTTTTGCCCCATTGACTTTGCTTGTCAGAAAGTCACAAAAGGCGATCACAAAATCCTAGGACACTGCAACCATCATAAATATGAGTTAGTTGCCAAGCATCTGGAATTTTTATCATGTGACTACATGGGATGTTGCAAGTGTTGTAAGTGAGAAAAATTGTCATAAGTCACTTTTTTTCAGCACCTTTAACTATTCCTTTAACTGTTCTGACCTTTTTCCCTCAGAAATAGCATTATTATTACTGATCTTGTCTACAGTATATTTGTCATTTTCTTCTTTCACATTTCCAGCACATTCTTCATTCTGAAGCCGAAGAAAACAAAACTATCTAGACATTTGCTGCTTGTCATCAGCTGTGAATTCACTATGTATGAATGCTAGTTGATATTATTATTGAGTCTTAATATTTACCATGAATCTATATTTTTCATGTTCTATTTTTTTACTTTCCTAATTAGCTTTTCTAAATCATCTTTCTTTCAAGTGACAAACTGGTGTCATCTATTTGTCTCCCACTGTTAATGTTTCAGATTAGAATGTTGATTCCAGTTATTATCCCTTCCAGTCCTGCCATTCTTAAAATATATTAACTGAACAACTTAAATAGGTATGGAGACAAACTACTTTCTGACCTTGCTTCTTTTCTTATTCTGAACCACTCTGTTTTCACACTCAATTCTTGTGGGAATTTTTATTCACTGCAATTGTTCTTTAAAAGAATAATTAAGTATTCTAGCACACCCTTAATATGTTCTGCATTCTGGTACATTCTTCATAACCTATAACTACCCAAGATCTCTTTTTTATTTCAGAATGGAAAGATCTCCATAAGGTCATATTGGTTAATATCTAGATTATGATTTTGATTATTCACAATCAGTATATCTGTCTGTATACCCCTGTGGAAATGCTATAGTCAGTTAGATACCCTGGACACTGAAAATCCTTTATAGGTTTTACACGACAGTGTCTGCAATTCCTTCCATTGGCCATTGTTGCTGGAGTTAATGGAAGTTGAAATCTTCTAAAGACTTGTAAGTTGCCTTATATATTTCCTTACAATTTAAATGTAACTACTATTTCCAATGTGAATATTTGCTTGTTGTAGGAATATAGTGATTTGATTGATCTTATTTGTAAAGACCACAAACTTATTTTGGTCACACACAGACCCAAAATAGAACGTATATAACTGTTTTCCTTTGGCATTGGTATGCCTCAGAAGTAGTTTTATCGCATGTATTCCTGATATGTGCAATAATTTACCAAGTGGATGTGATTAAGTAAATAACTTTTATATTTAGCTCTGCCCATGCACTGAGTCTTACAGGATAGTGCTTCCCAAATATTTATCTTCTCTCAATAGTAATCAGAAGCCTAGATTGTGAAATTAGCCTTAATTGCTAAACAAATTATATTAAAGGCTGGAATTGAGTTCCCTGAAGAATTATGAAACTTGGCTGCTGAAGTTATCAATCTTCTACCAGTAGATATCTGGGGAGGAGGCATTGTTGAGAAACAGAGAACATGTTTATAGGAATTAGCACGTTTAGTTATAGCTTTTTATTGCAAGGATTGGATTGGCTGCTTCCCATACCTCTATTTTTGGCTGTCTTTTATCTCTTTGTTTTTACCCCTTCTGCTGTTGAACTATAGGCACTGATATAGATCTGAATCAGCCAATGTTTTGAGTGCTGACTGGGCATGTCCTATTTGATTTTTATCTGTAACATTATCTGTAAAATTGAAATCTCTTCCAGTATATATTGATGAAATCATTTATAAACATTTATTTATCTAATACTGTATGGCAATGAGCACTTTTCACATTTTTATATATGAAGGGAGAGAGTATATATTCAGTTTATGAAGACACCAAGTTCAGTCTCCCACACGTCTGCTGGAAAGGATGTATGTTTATAAGGCTTTCCTGAAATCTTCAGCAGATCATTTCCCCATCAGATTATAATTCATTTCATAATTCACCCCATCAGATTATAATTCATTTTCCAATCTGATGCCTTGCATTGGACTACAGTTCCCTCATTGCTATCTATCAATGATATAAGGTCCCCCCCTCCAAACATTATGAAACCACCAGTTATGGATGGAATTAATTAGATACTACTAGGCACAGTTGGTTTGAAGGCCTAGTGGTGGTTTCCTGATACAAGTGTGTTGTGCATGATGAATGAATGGGTGAGTATTTTGACATACTAATACAGCCTCTGGCCTTCCCATGTGAATTATTTCCTTCCCACCTTCAATGCAAGAATTTTTTCAAAGGAGATGAAATTTCTCTGCAATTTGTAATAGCATTTTGACTGGACACTAATGGCAAGGAATGGGATTGGACTGTAGTGAAAAACTAGGATGGCAGCTGGTATACTGACTACCTAGCAACTCAGTAGGTCTTCTATGGGCTCCTTGATCTTGCCCTGGGATTGGGATTAGGCTTTTTGAAGCTTGCATTTTTAATGATTTCAGTTTTCAGGTCCTATGTTATTATGACTTCATGGCCCATAAGATAATCATGGGGTTGTCACAAATAATTTTGGCTAACACATGAATGACATCATACATTACATCTGATTTTTACTTAAGAGCAGAGGAGATGTGATCTGAGAAGGGAGGACCTTAATATCTCTGCTTTGCCATAGATTACTTCCCAGATATTCTGGACCTCTTCAGGAGTAGCAAGCCCATTATAGTGGTCCACCCCATTAATCCAGAGGCTTTAGAGAAGGTGCTCTGGGGTTTCCCCAACAATTGGGCAGACAGTTCTATCTTGTGCCTGGTTGTACCTCGAGAAACTCAAACAGTAATGGAGGAGGTTGCTCCTGCATGCCTTCTTCACAATCATTGAATCCCACCTAAATCTACTTAGGAGCTGAAGGATATTAAGCGTTTGAAAAGGCTCCCAAAACAATGATGGTGGAAAACCAGAAGTGTATGCATCAAAGCAGTGGCTTTAACAAATACCACCCTGGTATTAGTAACCTCTGCCATTATCACCAGTCAGCTGAACTACCATAACACAATGTGAGTTGCTCTATGTCAGTCAGCTGATACAAATTGCAACAGGTAGACAGCTGACCAGAGAACAACAACGACAAAAGTCAAAATAACACCAATTTTGTCTCTCTGCATTGGGAAAGAATAGGCATTCAGGCCTAATTCAAAGTGCTGGTCATTACTTTTAAAGTCCAACAAAATACAATACTGGGATTACAGGGGGATAACAGGCAATGCTCCCAGTCTCTAGTTTGGATAAACAAACATTATAAAACAGACTATATATGCATGTATATAGTCTTTTTAAGAAGAGACTGGATAGACACTTGTCTGAAATGGTGTAGTCTCCTGCTTGAACAGGGGGCTGGACTAGAAAAACTCCAAGGACAGGTCCCTTCCAGCTCTATTCTGATTGATAGATGTATATCTTGCCATAATTGAATCTGCCTATCTGCCTAAACATTTAGAAAGAGTTGTTGAGAATTCCCCTTACCTCTGAGAAGTTCACAGATTTTTGAATAAATCACAGGCTTTCTTTGTACTTGTCCCCATCCTCTGAAACATTCTTTAGCCTTACCTCTTGCATTTCACAAACCAGTAAAAACTATATCATTCTAACATGCCTTTCACCTTAGTTCATTTCGCAACAATTTTTAATGATTTATACTATTTTTGTTAAAAAAATGTACTATTTTTTTTAACCCAGAGTTTATCAGAATAAACACTGTTAAATAATTCAGTGATGTCTTTTGGCCTTATTGAAACTAATATATATATATATATATATATAGTCCTCCGGGAGAAGGGCGGTATACAAATTTAAATAATAATAATATTGGAAGTGTCTTGGTGACGTTTCGACGAAGTCTCATTCGTCATCTTCAGGCTTCAGCTTCGTGCTTCTGGGAGCAATGTGTGATTGCAGCTGTTTCTGAGAGAAGCTCGAAGCTGAAGCCTGAAGATGACGAATGACCGTCAGCTGCATAACTCAAGGAGAAAACCAACACACACACACACACACACACACACACACACACACATATTAGGAAGAATAAGATAGAACTAGAGAATAAGAAAAGGATTTATTTTTCTTTATATTTCTCATTAATTAACTTCCTGACCAGTAACTCTAGGACTATGCTAGAAGGCAAGGGAAGAACCTAAAAACGTATTTGGAATCCAAGGGAAAAGAGTTAAAACTCTCTTTTTATGTCTTCTCTAGTCATATTACTTTTTCCAGATAAATGTCTTTTAGTGTTAAAGTCTGGTTACATGCTTTTGCATGTAAGAAGTATCAGTGGCATATATTCCTTGCCCTTCCTTCCTGCTAAGATTCAGATTCTTCATGCCAATATGACCTAGATTTGGGTACTCATAAAAATCAAGGCTGCACTGGGCACCTAAATTATCCCCATCGAAATAGGGAAACACTGCATTACTCCCCTGCCTTGATATTTAAGAAAGGAGAATTGAGTGATTTGCAGGACACAAAGCAATGGGGAAACAATTAGGATGAAATAGAGTCAGTATGATGCAAGCAGGGGATCAAATTCGGATCACCAGCTTCTTCCAGGGATGCTACAAATCATTAGCGAAGAAAAACTGCTAGAACTATCTATGACCCACATCCAGCCCTGGCAAAGTGTTCTACATACCCTCTCATTTCTGTTCCTCTACACAGTAGGGAACTCAGATAGAAAGCTGAACATAACCGTAAGAATGGAGGAATTGCTCTCAAGATCAACAAATTGTCTGTTGATATATATTTCTGTCTTAATTTGCCTTGTACTTTTTCTTAATAACTTTGTTTAGGAATCTCTTTCATTCATTCAACAGCAGAGCTGGATATTTGAGAAGCTGAATGCCAGAGATGATTGCAGAGAGATCAGAATCTGTTTATGCTTTCCTCACTGATTAGATTAAACAGAAACTATCAATATGCGCACATAAACGCTTATCAGCTAAACTACCACCCACCCAACTAATCTCTTTAGAACATAAACACATTAACTAATCAAAATTTTGGTGGGAAGGAGGACCAATCCTAAATAATTCCCAACTCCAAAATGGTTCATCTGTTAGACCAGCAGTCAGCAACCTGTGGCTCTGGAGCCGCATATGGCTCTTTCACCCCTCTGCTACGGCTCCCTGTCACTCAAGATATGCATCGCAACCGCCAATATGCGACACCCGCCGGTATGTGATGTATTGAGCTTTTCATCCCCCAATAGGCCAACCATGGATAAATCCAAGAAAAGAAAAGTTTCAGAAGAAAACAGAACATTTAATTCAACTACATATCCTAGTTTTGTGGCCGCTCACGAAATAGTCAGGTCCTGGAAGGGTTTTGTGGCTCCCAGTTTTCTTTTCTGTGGGAAATGGGTCGAAACGGCTCTTTGACTGTTTAAGGTCGCAGACCCCTGTCTTAGACAGACATCTTAGTCTAGTTATGTTTATGTGCTGTAAGCCGGATATGTGCCTGTATAACTAGATGTACAACTATCAATCTTAAAGCATTTTGTCTAAACATGTGTAAATAGAGGAGGCAAATGGAATTGTTGCACCAAACAGAAAACAATAGACCACTGACCATTATAATTGTAAATCATATAGCTGTGAAAGGAAAGGCTTTATATAATTGTGGTTCTACTTTAGCGAAGTAGTTTCAGTGTGTTTAAGGTAACACGGTTCCATCTGTAGCATACAATTTGCTATGCCTCATTCATTTACGCAGGGGATGAAGTGCATGTGTGGAATGGACTTTCATCTCAGCATTTTTCATAAACCATCCAATATTTTTGGCCATCCAAGGTATAGAGAGGCATACTGACACAGCTGAACAGCTCGGGGTAGAAGAATATTCGATTGTATGAGGCAAATATACTTCTCTTCCCTTCATTTTCTCTGACTCTCGTGATAACTGAAAAGTGAACACATGTTTATTCTCAGCCAAAGACACTGATTTATTTCTCTTGGTGCATGGAAGAAGAGAAAATGTCTCCTGTCACTAATATAGTTGCATCTTTAAAAGGCAGCAATGCAAGTTGCCATAACCTGATGGTCAGGCTAAGTGGCATGTTTACCACATGAAGCAGATGTGATTAAATGATATTTCCTTTAGTCCCCAGATAATTACTAAGTGAGTAAACAGAAGAATAGTTTAGATGACACCAAGCTGGCAGGAATAGCCAACACTCCAGAAGACAGGCTCAAGATACAGAAAGATCTTGACAGACTAGAACATTGGGCACTATCTAACAAAATGAAATTCAACAGTGAAAAAAGTAAGGTTCTACATTTAGGCCAAAAAACCAAAATGCACAGGTACCGGATATGTGGTACCTTGCTCAATAGTAGTAACTGTGAGAGGGATCTTGGAGTCCTAGTGGACAACCATTTAGATATGAGCCAGCAGTGTGCAGCAGCTGCCAAAAAAGCCAACACAGTTCTGGGCTGCATAAACAGAGGGATAAAATCAAGATCACGTGAAGTGTTAATACCACTTTATAATGCCTTGGTAAGGCCACACTTGGAATGTTGCATTCAGTTTTGGTTGCCACGATGTAAAAAAGATGCTGAGACTCTAGAAAGAGTGCAGAGAAGAGCAACAAAGATGATTAGGGGACTGGAGGCTAAAACATATGAAGAACGGTTGCAGGAACTGGGTATGCCTAGTTTAATGAAAAGAAGGACTAGGGGAGACATGATAGCAGTGTTCCAATATCTCAGGGGTTGCCACAAAGAAGAGGGAGTCAAACTATTCTCCAAAGCACCTGAGGGTAGAACAAGAAGCAATAGGTGGAAACTGATCAAGGAGAGAAGCAACTTAGAACTAAGGAGAAATTTCCTGACAGTTAGAACAATTAACCAGTGGAACAGCTTGCCTGCAGAATTTGTGAATGCTCCAACACTGGAAATTTTTAAGAAAATATTGGATAACCGTTTGTCTGAAATAGTGTAGGGTTTCCTGCCTGAGCAGGGGGTTGGACTAGAAGACCTCCAAGGTCCCTTCCAACTCTATTATTCTTATTCTTATTCTTATTCTTATTCTTGTTCTTGTTCTTGTTCTTGTTCTTGTTCTTATTCTTATTCTTATTCTTATTCTTATTCTTGCTCCTTCCCCTCCCTTTGAACAACAGTCAGTTGAATGCTGATCCCTAGAAACAGCTATTAAATGCCACAACTCTCCCTCCTTTGCCTTATTCTCCCAAAACTCTTATGCACTGCTTCTTCTTTGAAGACTGAATGCCTTGATCTCTGTGTGTATGTTTATATGTGCATTTGTGCAGGTAGAGAGAGACGGTGCTCGTACCTATTCACATCAATTTAAATTTTACACAATACTGACAATTCATATCAGTGTTATTATAGCTACGGTGTTATTTCCAATTTTATCAAAAGCTATTTTCAGTATTGTACAGTAAGGTTTAGAAGAAAAACAGGCAGCAAACTGACTATAATGGCATTGGTGTCGGGGTTTACATCAGCCTCTCCTAAAAAAACCCACCATGGTTGTGATTGACAATATATGCAGGAGCATATTTGGTCCTTACACTTCCACCATAGTTTTCCCAGTCTATACAAAGTCTATATATAGTGATCCTCACTCTGAAAAGGCTTCAGGATTTACAGAAGGACGGTAAACAAAAGGTCTCTAAGATCTCATTCTGGCAATGAAATTCACAAGATTACTGTAGACAAATTACTATGCTCAATCCTTTACTATTTAAGATTATAATTTGGATGTTTGTATATACGAACAAATGTTATCATTATAGCACATGCTTCAGGATTTGAGTGATCCCAATTCTTTTCTTACTTGTCAATCTTCCAATGGAAGCCTACTGAGAAGAAGAGGAGAATTTGCCACGCTGGTGGAAGTGTCAGCCACTGATAGCCAGGCTCTTGTGGTAATTCAATCAATCCTGTTTGTTGTTATAGGTTTTTCTTCTTGATTTATTGTGTGTTTAGTTGTATATCACCCAGAGTCACACTGTCTGAGTTCGGTAGCCTTATAAATTTTGAAATGAATGAACGTATAATTTCCATTCTGAGCCCTGAGAGCTGCTTACCCTTGCCTAAAATGAGACCAGACACTCTCTGGAAAATTCTTCTGTAATACAGATAGTCCTTGACTTACAACCACAATTGAGCCCAAAATTTCTGTTGCTAAGTCATTAAATCAGTTTTGCCCCATTTTATAAACTTTCTTATAAGTGGCTAAGTGAACCACTGCAGTTGTTAAGTTAGTGATACAGTTGTTAAATGAATCTGGCTTTCCTATTGATTTTGCTTGTCAGGAGGTTGCAAAAGGAGATCACATGATGGTTGCTGCAACCATCGTAAGTACAAGTCAGTTTCCAAGTGTCTGAATTTTGATCATGTGACCATGGGGATGCTGCGGTCCCATGAAAAATGGTCATAGGTCACATTTTTCAATGCTATTACAACTTCAAATCGCTAAATGAACTATTATAAATTGAGGACTAAATGTACTATACATGAAGTATCTTCATGGGAGCCCCATGTAAAATCCAACTGCTCCAGTGTTTTAAATTTCCCAGAATGTTCTTAATATAATATAGCTTTAGAGTTTTCTGAAAAGAATTGAAACCATCGTTTCTAAGTATTGCAACATAAACTGAACTTTACTATGAACTTTCCATGAATGCACTGGATAAATTAAAATTATTGCCATTGTTAAGTGTATTTGTAGACCTCTGTTTGCATTTGTGGGAATGCCACTTTTCATCTTGAAAGGAATTATTGGCATACCTCTTTGTTTACTGCTATTCTGAGTTGGTGCTAGCAGTAAGAATAAAATTTTTTGTATTAAATATATTTAATGGAATGAGACCGAATGGAAATAAAACGTGGGTTGAAAGTGCTTTAATTGGGAGAATCTTTGAGAGTGTGAAATCAAAATGCTTCTGCTGCTGCCGCAGAGAGATTATTGTGATTGTCTATTCAATTAATCTTGAAGAAACACAGTCTGATTCTGAGCATCTAAATACTCCGAACATTGATAGTAAGCAGAGTCAATATTGCTGCAGTTCCAGATCACTTTTCTTCAGAGAGAATTTTTAGAGACAGAAGTTAGGTTAGTGCAGTGGTGGGTTGCTACCGGTTCACCCAGGCTCAGGTGAACTGGTAGCAGCAGCAACGGGAGGCTCCGCCCACCCACCCAGACGTCATCAAATATGCTCTGCGCATGCGAACCAGTAGCAAAGTAAGTGAAACCCACCACTGGTTTATAAAGAAGAGGAGATGGAGGCTGACTGAGCAAATAGGATTGAAACCAGGGTATAATTTCCACGCTTCACTAATCAGGGGCAAGATTAAGAATTGCTACTTTCAAAGATTTCCTTTTGGATAAACTTATGTTTAAATATATGAAAACATAGCACATTTAATTTTTAGAATGTCAGTGCATGTTTAAAATACTTTATGCCTTCGTAATATCCACTTATGTATAAAACATAAGATCAACTACCTCTTTTTTGCCAAACGCTGCCTAAAGACTTTCAAGGGAGGGACGTTAGTATAAAACACACTGAGTTATTGGACTGAGAATTGGTGCACAGTGTATATGCTCACAATGCAGTGCTGTGCTTCAGATGTGTGAATCTGCTTGGCCCTTCTGGCTCATTTCCTTAGACCTGCTGTATTTCTTAGCCTTAACAACTTTAAGATACATGGACTCCCCAAGAGTTCCCCACCCAGCATGGGAGTTGAAGTCCACATATCTTAAAATTGCTATGGTTGAGAAACACTGCCTTAAGCAGTCATACAGTATTTCTCACCATGGAGCTTTCCATAAGTACTAGATTATATTTATCTAGGATTGGGCATGATTGCTGTAAGGCAGAATCTTTATTGAACAATGATATGTGATGCTGCCATGACGTGTAATTTGAAATTCAGAAGGTGACATGTGTGCTTCAAATGTGAACACTAGTTTACCTCTGCTACCTAGATCCACCTGATTCCTCCAGATACTTTCAGTTACAAGTTCCCTCAGCTCAAACCAACATGGCCAAAGGTGATGGTTTATGGGAGTGGAAATCCAAAACATTTGGAGAAAACAACTCATATCTATCATCTATCTATCTTTCTATCTATCTATCTATCTATCTATCTATCTATCTATCTATCTATCTATCTATCTATCTATCTATCTATCTATCTATCTATCTATCTATCTATCTATCTATCTATCTATCATCTATCTATCTTTCTATCTATCTATCTATCTATCTATCTATCTATCTATCTATCTATCTATCATCTATCTATCTATCTATCTATCTATCTATCTATCTATCTATCTATCTATCTATCTATCTATCTATCATCTGGAGCTAATTCCAAACAAAGTGGCATCTATGCATCAATGTTCTGACATTATTTTATTAAAAAATTTGGATGAATCCTTGGTTTTGGGCTAGCAGAGTGATGGCTTGCTCGATTTGTTTCTTGTAAAATAGATGCAGCACTGGAAAAGAAACAATTATTATTTGTTTTTAGGGAAAGTATTGCCTCAGTGTGTCATGTTTTGAGAAAACATATTGCTAGGATAGGCTCTTTCTGACATGTTTCTCGTGTACAATTTGCCTACATCGAATTGATAGAACTATCAATTAGTCACTTGTTTTTATGCATGCTTTGATTTTTTCTCAAGCCTGCCTTGATTTTTTCACCTCAATGGTTTAGTCATCTTGCTTTTATTCACACCAAATATGTTAGGACCATCAGGATGATTGTTGTTTAGTCTTTGCTATGTCAATTGACATTGTGATAACATTTATTGAAAAGGACATCTTTAGAAAGTCTAATATAATTAATAAATAAACACAAACTCCCCTGCTGATGAAAAAAAGTATCTTGCTTACTTAATGGTGAGATGTTTACTCTGAAATTCTGGAGAGAATAAAATGCTGGTAGATAGGAGTTTAGATGTGTTGGCTTCCCAGTTTTTGGAGTTTGGCATTTGGAGAATAACTTTCAATTAAAATCACAGCTTTAATACAGGTAATCCTTGAGTTATGATCAGTCACTTAGTGACTGTTCAAAGTTCAGATAGACCCTAAAACACAACCCAGATCTGAAGTTCTGACAGTCATCCCCACTGGTTAAGTGACTGCATTTTGAGTGCTTAGTAACCAGTCTACATTTATGGCCATTTGCAAGGTCCCATGTTACTGTGATTTGCAATATTTTGGCAGAAACTGGCATTTACTTCCAATTTCTAGCAAAAAACATTTAATAATGAACTGCTTAAGAACTGCAGCATGCACTAAATGACTACTGTATTTGCTTTATGAGCACCATATCTGCTTATTGCAAAATATGCTCACTGAAAAAGAAGTCATAAAATTGGGTGCAGTCACATGATGACCCCCTTAATAACCATTATGATTTACCACAGTAATTAATTGTAGGCTCAATTATGGCCATAAATCATAAGGCAAAACTACCTGCATTGTTATTTTTCAAATAAATCTCCAACTCACCTTTCATCAACAATGTCCTTCCCCCCCCACAACCATGTCCATTTCTCCTTATAATGCAATATGGATCCCGAGGAAGAAATTCATAAAACCAACATTTCTGACTTAATAACTGACAGTTCTGACCTGGTAACATTTGAATTCCAGCCTCAATTTTTTTTTTTAAAAAAATGACTAATTAGATAAACCCAAGCATTGAAAAATATTCATGGTAGGAAAAAAGCAAGTGATTTTTTTCAATCTTCAGATGATAATTTAGGACTTAATTTCTTGTGGCCAGCAAAAAAGTTTAATTGTTCAGATGTCATCAATAGATCGGTAGCAGCTGTCAGGAGCACTGCTGAGTGATCTCAAGTGCTCTCCTTATCTAGAGAGGAAACCATTTTGCTGCAGGTTTCAGTTCCACTTTTTGGAGCCATCTTCAGACCATTTCTTCCCCAAACTCTTGGGCTTTCAAAATCTATATTTGTGGTTGTTTAGTCAGGAGCAACTCAGAATTTTCTGTTCTGTCTGTTGGCCACAAACCTGTCCCAATTAATATTTAGCCCTTGATATGTAGTAGAGTCTACATCAGCAGCCATCTGCAGAGGAGGCAATGGCAGATCAGAAATGCAAGTCCATTAAAAAAAACATCCTCACTAACCCATCCAGTGTTCCATTACCAAGGAAACAACCTAACCTCCCACAAGAGGATCTGTGCAAGAGCATTATTCAGACGAGTACTAAGGCACTGCAGCCACACAAAACACCAGAAAAAGGAAACATAGTCTATAAAACATTTCCCAACAAAATGGATACCCACAAAACTTTGTCAAAAAGTGCCTGACATTCAAAAACTACAGCATAACTACAAACCGTGAAAAGGATAACATTATAATACATACAAACATTTCAGATACAAGCAACAGATTATTACAATCACTGTAGTACAGAAAACAAGCACTTCAAAACATCTAAAGTTGACCAAAAGACCCAGTAAGCCAAAGAGAAAAAAACAGGAATCATCTACAATTTATAAGGTAAGGACTATAACAGCAACTATGTGGGACAGACAGGCAGAAGACTAACAGAATGCCTCCATGAACACAAACTAGCATTCAGAAAACACAATGAAAACTCCTTAATCTCATAATTTATAGACCGATTCAAACATAATTTCAACTGGGAAACTGAACATCCTAGGTCAATTTAAATCGAAAAATGGTAGGGAATTCCTGGAAGTTTGGCATTCAGACAAAGCAGTCATCAATAGACACATAGAAATAAATCACATCTACATACCATTCAAAAGGACAATAAAAAGGGCTTCTGGGTGGCGCCACCTTTCTCGCTGGGTGCTAATTTATGGCACTCCGCATTGAATATGGTAAAAGCCGGATTTAACAACTGATCCCGGCTTCATTTCTCTCTCTGGTTGAAAGAGAGAGACAGAGCAAGGGGGGAGGAATTGGGTAGATTCCCCTAGGGGCTTTGTTTTTGTAATACAAAGTCCTGAACGGTCGAATCCCCTTATTTACCCCTCCCCCAACCTCCAGTATTCTCTGCGCTCCTGAAAAAGCAGGAAAAGAGGAAGGTGTCCACTTCTGCTAGCAATTGATTTCTTTTTGTGGATACGAAAAGCAGGTGGAACGAGTTTGAGGAACAATTATTGGTTTGCAAGTATTTTTGATTTTCTGACTTCGCCCCTTCAGTTTCGTTTAGAAACTGAAAGCAGAGCGATACATCAAAGGGAGCTTTGCTATTGAATCGAAACTGAATGGAGATTTTATCTTATTGTGTTTGACTGTGGACTGTTGGATTATATTACGCTGTTTAAGTACTTTACAAGGGGATTCTCAGCAGGAATTTTGTTATGGAGGTTCTTTCAGAAGAATGGATTCGTGACTTTATACAGGACTACACAGAAAGTATGTATTTAATTATTCAAAAATACGAACTGATAAAAATGGGGACGTTTTGGATGAGAGTTTGGAGCAAATTAACCAGTGCAATTATTCGGAAAATGGAATGGAGGACATACAAATAAAAGTGGATAAATATGAAGATTTGATCGTGAAGAAACAAGGTGATCTAAAGAAGTTTTCTTTAAATAGTTTGGATGAGCTGCCTGAATTTGTGCTACAGGAGATTGTCCTCAAATGGAAAAGACTCACAAGCTTAATGTTTCCCAAGAGTTCTCTTTTGGACTGATGGAATATCGGCAGTAATTTTTGGATTTCTGGACATAAGGAATTACTAGGAAATATTGTGATTGACTTTTTAAAAGGAGCAACGAAGGAAAGACAGAGATTAATGCACCAAAAAAAATGGCAAGAGACAAAAGTATTATTTTTGAAACAAGGTTTTTTAAAAATATTAATAGACAAAAATATTAGTGTCCCCGAAAGACAATTTGTGATTATAAGAGACTAGATATTTGGATATACTGGATTTTGATGAGGAAGGACTAAAGTTGAATAGATATTGTAATTAATTAAATAATATTGTAATTTTCTATTGAAATTTTATAAATTTTATAATCTGTTGTATTGAATTTTAAATAGAATATTCTTGAAAGATCTTATGTAAGAAAGACTTGGGGAAATTATATGGTTATATGGTTATAGAAGCTATAAGGAGATATTCTCTGAACTGGATTGGATTTTTATGCTTTAGCTGGTTTTAAATATTTTAGGATTAATTTGTTCTACTGATTTATATATTTTATTACTGTTTATTGTTAATTTTTTGAAGGATTTGGTTATGTAAGGAGGAAGTCAGAGCTAGAGAGGGAGAATTGGTATAATAGTTTTGGGAAAAAATTTTTTTAGCATATGTTTGTTTTATTTTTAACTATACCTTGCGTTTGTTCCGGGAAGCCAGGGGCGGGGGAGGGGGTTTGTGAAGGGAGAGGGGTTGGGGGGAAAGGGGAAAAAAAAATTTTTTTTTGTAAAACTTTTTGAATAAAAAAAAAAAAAGGACAATAAAAAAAGTAAGAAGTTTGGAACAAAAATCTAAAATCTAAATAATAAACATACTCCTCTCCAGCAGCCAACACCCAGATAACCAGGGATTAACACCGGACAAATAATTGACCAGAAAACACAACTCTAACAAAGGAACCTATTTAGCAAGGGGGGAGGGGGAGGAACCACATTTCCATCAACTCTGGTAGGCAAGCTACTGTCTAAAATCAGAGAGCAAACTCCACGCTCACTAGCACTAATGAAGTTACCTAGTTGAGTAATAAAACATCTACAAGCAAACAATCAAGTTCAGAGAGCACCAAAGGCTCTATAGTTCAACCCTGAGCTATGTAAAGTGGAGTGATTAAAATGGCAGGTACTTGACAGAACTTGACAGTTTCTTGAACATATATGGGAAATTTCCTGTATTAGTGATTTAGCTAGAATATCATTTGGACACAGTTTCTTTTAATTATCTTCCTTTCTTTTGCAAAATCAAGCCCTATAATACGTATATTAAAAAGCTGGATGGGGTGTCAGCTGACTGCCTGTTCGAGGAACATTTGGGAACATTTGGGACGCATATGTTTGAGTGAGGCCCATAGGCCAATCTGAGCTTCCATTTTGCTTTGTTTGAGACAGCATTTTTTTCTTCTTCTTTGCATATAGGTGAATGTTTTCTTTAGTCTGCAGACTCTTTCTCCCTCCACATCTGCCCCAAAACACAATTTTTTTGAGAGAGGAAACTTAAACAGATATTGGCTGATGGCTCAGTAACAGGAATGTGCATCATTGTTTACAGGCAAACTTAATTAGCTCTATCTCAATCTGGATTCCAGAATCCAATAATAATGATAACAGACATGCTAAATTGGTATCTGGTATCTGTACAATGGCAAGGTAAAATAGAGACCTGATGAGACAGAGAAACTATCAATCAGAATTCAAAAGCTCAACTCTATTTGGATGGTGTATTTTTCTGAAAGAGACAGGCTTGGTAGGAGTTTCACTTTTAAATTAGTTCCAAAATGGGCCCTGCAGTATTCTCTGTCTGATTTTAAAACAGGTCCACGCAATATTTTATCCAGAATGTTGTGATATTATTTCTATTTAATAGCAGATCATAAATTTCTTTCTCAGGATTGTAAACGACTGTTTAATATGTGCCTAAAAGTTCATGGATTTAGTATCAAAAGAACTAGTTACTCCCTTATAGGCTTGTTGTGATTTTAAACTGTTTAATTTGATTTCTGCCCTGCAGTAATTTCTGCAGGTCTGGCAGTTGTATTTTGAAATAAGAATTTTCAGTTTACAATATTTTATTTTTTGGAAGTAACTCCTTCTGGGCATTCTTTGAGAAGCAGAACACGATAAAATTAAGGATAATATTTATATTATAACCCAGCTAAGCCTGCTTGTCAATGCTGGGATTTTTAAAAAGTGTGTGAACCTTGACAAGCAATAGGTGTTTTAGTTCAATTTGAAAAGTACATCTTATTTCTAGTCTATCAGCCCTGGAATTACAAACAGTGACTCTTGAGCAATGAATGGCCAGATTAATCCAGAATGTAAATCAGGTAGCTGACTAGTTCTAGTTGCCATGGGAACTAAAAAAAGAGGGGGAGGGAAAATAAAAAGTGATGTTTGGAACAGCTGGGGAGAGCTCTGCCTGAAAATTATGGTGACTGTGAGAAGAGGGTCTTGCCTGAATCCAGGGGCAGCTATGATTTAAACTGAGGAATAGGGAGCAGAGAAAGAAACCTGTTTCCTTGTATTAGGACAGCTTGAAGTCAGAGAAGTTGCTTAGAACTGGGATTGAAACATACAGAGTGAAAAATTTGAAATGACCACTAGGTGGCAGTAAAGAGTTAGAATTAACAGTACTTTGCTGCCCTCTTGCCAGTTACAGTAGAACTTCTGGCCCCAGCCATAATTCATTCCATAATTTTGGTCACAACCTGATTTGGCCGTGGTCAGAAGTGTTCATAACCAGAGGTTCTACTGTATCTAGAATTGTGCAAACCATACTTATTACTCTTATTGCAGTGCATCATGGCAAATGGTGGGCAGAACAAAATAAAGGCTGTAAAGAAATTAGAGGTAAAAATGGTTTTGAAGGCATAACTTTATTTTTACTAGCAAATATTACATTAATTGAATCTTGGTAACAAAAATTTCATACAGAAAGAGGTTGGAAGCAATGTTATTCATTTTTATTTTTCAAAAAAAAAATCACAATCCAATAGCATTATTTATTTATAATATATCTTCCCAAGGCATGTCAAAGTGGATTAGAAAGTAAAAACCTAGTCAACAATAAAAATATAACAATTTAAAACCATTATTATGATGCATATGTTTTCAAGCATGAATAGAAAGATGGCAGACAGTGCATGGCTGAATTTGAATAGGTATTTATGTGCTATCTAGGAACCTTTACAAAATTTGAGCTAGCTAGGAACTAGTACAAAATTTGGACTTGCATCATAGAACATCATAACACTTGGGCCTTATTTTTAGGATGTTCTGGAAAATACAGTTCTGATTATATTAGTTATATACAGTATTTGTTGCTGATGGTTCAGAACTCAGGATTTGTTATCAAATCCCCAAAACTTTGGCATAGTATTTGAGTAAATAAAATTTATAGTAGATTCTTAATATTAGTTCTACAGATTTTTTTCCTGCCTTTGTGACAAACCTGTCTCCTCTGGGATCCAGGTTTAGAAGCTACATATTTAGTATTTGTCCATTCTCCCCAATAAAGCATAACAAACAACTATACAATCACTTTACATGCTACATTTCTAGGTGCATCCTTTTCAGATGTCATATGCTAATAATGAATAGAACTGTGTATGCATTAAGTCCATTTTCTTACATACAATAGATGGGGGAGAGGGCATCCCATTTTTCACTATAGAGCCTATTGTATTTTCCCCCTTTTTGTGTATTTTTCTTTCAAATGATTCCCATTCATTAGATTGCAAACAGTTGCATAACTATTCACATATCAGAGAGTACAGATCAAGGGTGAAATCTAAAAAATTTCCCTACAGGTTCTGTGGGTGTGGCTTAATTGGTGGGCATGGCTTGGTGGTCAGGTGACTGAATGGGCATGGCCAATAATAATAAATAATAAAAATAATAAAGTATACAAAACTTGGGAGTGCACCGGTCTACCTTCTTTAAAAATAGAGGCAGTGGTCTACCAATTGCCTTTTTTTGGGAGGCACCGGTCTACCTTCTTTAAAATAGAGGCACTGGTCTACCAATTGCCTTTTTTTGGAAGGCACCAGTCTACCTTCTTTAAAAATAGAGGCACTGGTCTACTAGTCGCCTACAGTGCTGATCAGCTGTACTACGGCCCTTTGAAGCACCGCGGCAGTCATTTAAGGCCGTTTGCAGCTATATCACCACCGAGAGCTTCAGGGACAGAGAAGAGAAACAGTGAGGCATGGGTGGTGGGGGGGCAGGGATTTTTGCTACTGGTTCTCCGAACTACCCGCCCCCGGATTGCACAATCCGGTCCAAACTGAGAGCATTTCACCCCGGTACAGATTGTCTGCTATAATATCCATTCTGTTCAATCAGGAGTTACCCATACATAGCCAATGAAAACATGATATGCTACACAGAATTGTAGGACAAAAAAAAATACATTGTGGAAAATTGTAAATTGCCTCTCCCTTTGGATCCAAGTAGATTTTTTTCTTTAAATCTGTCACTAATGAGTATGAATAGTCCTCCAGAAGATTTATTAAACATATAGTAACATCACTGTACTTTTGTATTTTATAGAAGGTAGAAAGCAAAAAAAGCTTCTAATTGAATATTTCAGAAATGCTAATAATAATAAAATAGACAGTCCCTTCAGCCAAATATTAAATAGACGCAACATATTCCTACTAAATAAATTTTCAGACAGCAGCAGGAAAGACTTATTTATTTTACCTTTCTTTAAATTCTGAGGAGAGTCAGATTAAAGTAAAATGTTAAGTATCTAATACAACTTGGTGGTAATAAAAACTCTTTGGCCTGAGTTTATGGAAAGCAAAAGAGAAACACAAATGTATTCTTCTGTAAAATGTACTGTATATAAATCAAATACATAAAGAAATAGTTTGTTTATCTGTGACAATAGATCGCCTTTATTACAAACATACCCTTTGTATATCAAGCTTGTTTAGAGATTCTAGCAGGGGGATTCAGCTATTGTATATCCTTGACTAAAGAGTGCTACACTTCTATCTGGGATGATTGTTCTCTTCTACCATGTACACAACTTTAGGAGAGATACACATGGAGCAATGAAGGAGGACGATGAAGTCTACCTAAGTAGTCAGATCAGCCAAATCAATCCTGACAATCAATGAAGTGACAAATGCCACAACCAGATCACCCTCACACTCATATAATTAAACAGATGATTTTTTTCATAGTGTCAACAATTTCTCTGGAAAGAGAAAGGATTTTTAATTGGTCCCAAAATTTGGAAAACCCAAGACTAACCCTTTATTTATTGAAGGATTGTCATATGAACCAGTTGGTCATGGTTTTTCCCAGATTCTGGGCATTCCACCAAATGTCTATTTGACCTTTAACTGGCTAGAATTTTCGAAACTCTCTTGCCACTATAGAAACAACATGTAGAAAAATGTAACTATAGTAAACTTCACTTCAGCAATCCCAGGGATACAAAAACCTGAATAGCTACAAGATGGCAAAAAAGAAACAGGCCTTTTAGTAATGTAAACCCATTCAAGAATTACTACTTTGAATTAATGGTGGAATTGCATACCCCAATGTTGTTATGAACTATGCTATTGGGAATGTTACCCATGATAAACAGGTCATAAAAGAAAAAAAAGAAGAGCCAGACTAATCACAATAATGGGAGATGGTTACTCTCTCTGATATTCTGCCCAGAAGATCTTAATGGGTATTTACAATCAAGACAATATTACCATGACATTGGAAGATGAGTCCTCTAAATCAGAAGTAATCCAATAAACTACTGGGGATCAGCACAGGACAGGTATGAGTAATGCTGTAAAGACATACCAGTAGTGGGTTGCTACCAGTTCTCCCCAGTTCGCAATAACCTGTAGTAAACATTTGAGTAGTTCGGAGAACCAGTAGTAAAAATTCTGCCTGGCCCTGCCCCCAATCTATTGCTGCCTCCTGACTCCCAGCTGATTGGCTAGAAGGAAAAAATCAAGACTCACTTGTCGAAGAAGAGAAAAAAAAAACCCCAAGACACCGTCCCTTTAAATTGAGAAGCCAAGAAGCCTCCCAACTGATCGGCTCGCTTCTCAGCCAGGAGATTGCTTGGCAAAGAAGAAGGGTGGGGGAAAATGCTGTCGTTTTAAAGTGACAGAGGGCTAGAAGCTCCTTTCTCCGTCAGCTGAACAACAAATTGGATAAGAGGAGGAATTCTTATATGGTTCAATGTTTTTGAAGTTTTGGGGTTTGTGCAACATGGGCTTTGTGTTTCTAAAAAGGTTTGGGCGATTTCCATTGTGAAGTATCCTGTCTTGAATGAGTTTTCTGCCTGCTTGTAAATGGAGCCGAACTTCCGGCTTCCACTTTCTACTGATCTCTAAGCACCGGCAGCTGTTTTCTGCTTACAAAGTTTCGTTTATGCAGCTGGCAAGAATGTGGAATTCCAGGCAGGTTCCTTGCTAGCAGCTTGATTATTCCTTAATTATCTGGGATATTTTATTTGGGAAATGAAGAGGGGGGAGTTTGATTCCTTCCCAGAACAGATTAGTGGGGTGGGGAGGAAATGGGGATTTTGAAGTAACCTTCCTCTGGAGTGGGGAGGGAATGGGGATTTTAGGCTTGCTGTCAAACATCAGCCATAATACTAATGATTGTTTTGAACAATATGCATTTTGTATTACATGAATGGCTATTTTATATGTGAAATTATGACTGAAACCTATATAGGTTCACGCTGTCAGGAAGTTTGTCCTTAGTTTTAGGTTGCTTCTCTCTTTGTTGAGTTTCCATCTATTGCTTCTTATTTTGCCTTCTGGTGCTTTGGAAAATACTTTTTCCCCCCTTCTTTCTAGCAGCCCCTTAAAAGACTGTTGCCTATCACACTCTTTGGCAAAGCATGTGAGCCATTTCCTCCTTTCAGTGGTCCATGAAAGTGCATCTATAGCAGAGGCCTCTAACCTTGGCCACTTTAAGACTTTAAGATAGCAAAGCTGGCGAGGAATTCTAGGAGATGAAGTTCATAAGTCTTAAAGTGCCCAAGTTTGAAGACCCCTGATCTTTAGTATGTAGGTAATAAAGTTGAAAAAAGGTGCACAACATTTTTGCAGAACTATAGATACGTTGAGGCTGGGTGTGACAAGGAATGGCTGGGAGGGGAGGGGCCAGGTGAGGTACCCCTTGACATGAGAGACATTGAGTTGGCCACGCCTACCCAGTCATATGACCATCAAGCCACACCCACAAAATAAGTCACGCCCACAGAACCAGTAGTAAAAAAATTTAGAACCCACCCCTGAGACATACATATAATATATGTCATGTATATGAAATATCAAAACCATTAACCAAGGCAAACTTGTTACTGACTGTTTTATTACTTTTTTCAAGGTGAATGTGAAGCTAAGAAAGTTGTTGCAGCAAAATCAACATGCAGGCAGTATGCTAAATATTACTAGTTTTGGAGTGCCGCCAGTTGCACTAATTAGCTGAAAAATATTTGACAAATTTAGCAGATGTAAAATTAAAACCAAAGCTATTGCTTGCAATATTTTAGTTCCCGTATTATAAAGAAGGATTTAAAAAACTTTCTTGTGTAAGTCTATCTTCTGTTACCTACAGCTACAAATATTATAATATTTTCCTATTTTAAAAGAGTTTATGTAGTTTTCTGTTTCAGTTTAACTTTTCTGGATTGAATGATTTAGGAAAAACGTTCAGAAACTAGTTTTCATTATAACACCAGTTTTTAAAAAATGGCAATGTTCTAAATTAATGATATTTAGAGGCTATCATGTAAATAAATGTTAGTGAGATTACAGAATAACAGCAATAGCACTTAGACTTATATACTGCTTCACAGTACTTTATAGCCCTCTCTAAGTGGTCTACAGAGTCAGCATATTGCCTCCACCAATCTGGATCCTCATTTTACTGACCTCAGAAGGATGGAAGGCTGAGTCAACCTTGAGCTGGTGAGATTTGAACTGCCAAATTGCTGGCAGCTGGCAGTCAGCAGAAATAGCCTGCAATACTGCATTCTAACCATTGCGCCACCACAGCTCATAATATCATTTTTATGATAGCTAAAGATCAACTGATTTCTTTACTATTTCATCTTCACATATTCTGCATACCATAATTCTGACCACAGCAAATTGCTTGCAGTTTGATATTTAGTATCTTATTCCTAAAATGAATCCTAAAAGTCATGGTCATATGTAAAATACTATATTCCATAGTCTGAAAATGTCCAGTGAATTTGTTGATATATACCATTCTCTTCTAAGTGATTTTAAGGGCACTGTCACAAGGGCTTCTGTAGCAGTTCATAAAAAAATTACGTGTTCATAGTGTTGAAGAGGTAAGTCAGTTTATTTCCACCACTACTGGAAAGCTGTTTTATTTTTGAAAAGCTATGATTTTGTTTTTCATTGGCAAACATTCTGTAATAACAATAATTGAATGCTGTCTGGCTACCAACAACACTGGGTGGCTTACATTAATCAAACCATATCCTGGTTCCTGTCAGATTCTGTTCAGGATAAATTAACTTGACAGCTTTGAAGCCCCAGATAAAACCAAGCAGGGCGAAAATGATAACATTTTGTCATTTTTCCCCTTCTATCCAACATTGGAAGAGCTTGTGAAGCACCAATTATAGTTCCCCCCTTTCTTTCGTAAGAAAAATGTGAGACTTTTATTTGCAGTATTGCAGTATTGCAATATGTGAATCTCTCTCTCTCTCTCTCTTTTATAACTAGATTACTGAATTATTTTTTTCACTTGTTATGAATTGCCAGTGGGTAGAGGAAGAAATCTGTATGTTTCTTGCAGTACAACTTTGATGTGGTTAATTGCTATAACTTTTATGATTACATTGGTAAAGTATTGGTAAAGTACATTGGTAAAGAATACGGAGACCTTCTGCAGCGGAGACAAATTCCTTGTGTGTCTAATCACACCTAGCCAATCAATTATTCTATTCTGTTCTGTTCATTATTAAAAGTTACAGCAGCCAAGAATTCTGTTCTTCTCCTTCTGTATATGTAAATTTTGTCTGTATAAATTATTTATTTTTTAAAGTTGTCTTTGGAAAAATGAGTTAGAGCAACCCATTTTTGTGTTGCTAGTATCACCTTTAGCTATTCTAGGTTTAAAATTCTGGAGTTTGGAAGGTTTTTGCCCACCATTTTCACCTTTGCTCAAGCTTGTTGAACCTTGGGCTTTCAAGTACCTTGAAGTACAATTCATATTACTCTCCATTTTAATGGCTAAAAGACATTGGTAACCTGGTGTAAAAACCCAGGGAGGGTTAAGGTTGGATAATTCATGGATTGAATTACATTACTATTTTGTAAGGATGGACGTTTGAAATGGTAGATGTTTCCTTTTCAAAGAAAAAGAAGAAGAAAGGGATGATGTCTCATAAATAAACATACAGGACATTCATTTACATGTCATACTCATCATGTTGGCAGTTTTAAAGTAAATGTATGAAACTTTTGTGTTACAGCATGCGGTTGAGTTAATCCTGAAAATTAAATATGTCGATATTTTAAAGTGAGATAAGCTTTTTAAAAAAATGTACTGTATTAAAAAGTCAAAGCATACTGGTAACCTTGATTCTTATATTTATAGCTTTGTAGGTGTTGGCAACAACCGTAGCATTTGGTGGTGACAAAATAAATTTAGTACATCTAAGATGTAACCTTTTTGAACACAACTATCCACTCTACTGCCAAGCTTTATGGAAGCTTAGCTGTAGCTAAACAATAATTTGAGGAAACAAGTTTAATTTAAATCACTGCAATAGATCACTCTGGACACACATGTGATATCCAAAAGTTCTGAAAATAATTCTAATCTGGATCATATTTAAAATATAGCAAGATCCCTTTATGATTATTGAGAAAATCTTGAAAATATTATTGTAGGTCAGTGACTTTTAAATACGGTTGCTTTGTTTTCTTTAATAGGATTCATTCATTTATTTACTTAGCTGACTCATGGTTGAAATTGTAGAAAGAACATTTAATTTATCCAAATTATAGTAATAGTATAAGTAATAGTAAAGTAACATGGATGAACTAAATTTACAAAGTGTAAACTGCCCTGAGTCTTCGGAGAAGGGCGGGATATAAATGCAAATAAAAACAAAAACAAAAAAACCCACAAAGTGATTCCCAATAAGTCTTTTCTGTAAAAGTAATGCCCTGATTATTTTTTTTAAGAAGCCCTTTTGTAGTCAACAATCCTTCTGTGGTTGGTGCCTGGAGTATTATGGTACACCAACCACTCTATAGGAATCTGACAGCATGTTATTAACTCAAAATACGAGCAACTATTCATAATACTATGTTATAAACTGTTTTATAAATCACAGTGAATGGTTAGGCTAAACCAGTTATGCTAAACCCATTATGCTAAATCAGAAAACAATGGAGCCACATTATATATGCCAGTGTGTGTGTTTTAAGTGTCTTCTTTTAAAAGCAGATCTATATAGAATAGAATAGAATAGAATAGAATAGAATAGAATAGAATAGAATAGAATAGAATAGAATTTTTATTGGCCAAGTGTGATTGGACACACAAGGAATTTGTCTTGGTGCATATGCTCTCAGTGTACATAAAAAAAAAGATACATTCATCAAGGTATACAAGTCATTTTGTAGAGGGGTCTTCTGTGAAACTTTTCCACAAATGAGGGATAGGAAAAAAAGTTGGACTTTTTGAAAGAAGATACTGATTTTAATGTGTATGTGTGTCTTCCAGTCAGTGTTGACACCTGGCAATTGCCTGAACTAGCCTTGCAGTTTTCTTGGCAAGATTTCAGAAGTGGTTTGCCATTCCTTGCTTCCCAGGGATGAAAGGGAGTGACTGGCCCAAGGCCATCCAATGGTTTTGTGCCTAAGATGGGACTAGAACTCACATTCCTTGGGTTCTAGCCTGGTGCCTTAAACACTGCAATTGACTTTCACCTTTAGATTAATCCTTAATAAAATTAGAACCCTAGCATTTATTTTAGCTCAAGAGCTGAATTCCAATATGAAAATGGACTCGAAGGCTGCATTCCACCACAATGATTGCAGAAAATATGACTTCTGTAGCAGAGTTGTTAATGCTTGGAACTCATTACCTGACTCCATAGTCTCTACTCAAAATCCCAAAATCTTCAACCAAAAACTGTCTACTATTGACCTCACCCCATTCCTGAGAGGACTATAAGGGGCGTGCATAAGAGCACAAATGTGCCTACCGTTCCTGTCCTACTGTTCCCTTCATTATATCCAATTAATATAGTTGATGCATAATTTTAATTATATATATATATATAATTTTAATTATATATATATATATTCTTCAAGATATGCTGTTTTATCTATGACATTTGTTTGTGTATACTGTTGTGACAAAAATAAATAAATAAATAAAAAAATACCAAACAGCCTCTATTTTAAAGTACTGAATATATAAAAATATTCACAGCATACGTGTATACTTTCAGATTTTGTGATTTTGTAACTAACAAGTTCAACTAATTAAATTATATTAGTAATGGAAATATTTTTCATGAAATAATAATTGCAATAAGTGGACATGTGTGGAAAAATCACGACAAAATGAAGAGAAGCACCTGCAAAATAGGAATACTCACTAACAGGACTTTAATTGTTCCAACAGGACCTAGGAGAACTGTTTTTCTGATAAATAGCAATCAAGTGCTATTTTTGACTTGGGCACCAATATAAGTAAAGAATTTGATAGCTAAGAAATAACATTCTTAAAAAGTAACAATATAATGAGAGAGATAAAATCAATTTAAGTTGGGCGTTGGTTCTGTCCAAACCTTAAGGTAAAGGTAAAGGTTCCCCTCGCACATACGTGCTAGTCGTTGCCGACTCTAGGGGGCAGTTCTCATCTCCGTTTCAAAGCCAAAGAGCCAGCGCTGTCCGAAGACATCTCCGTGGTCATATGGCCGGCATGACTCAATGCCAAAGGTGCACAGAACGCTGTTACCTTCCCACCAAAGGTGGTCCCTATTTTTTCTACTTGCATTTTTATGTGCTTTCGAAACTTCTAGGTTGGCAGAAGCTGGGACAAGTAACGGGAGCTCACCCCATTACACGGCAGCACTAGGGATTCGAACCGCTGAGCTGTTGACCTTTCAATCGACAAAACTCAATGTCCTAGCCCCTGAGTCACTGCATCCCACCGTGTCCAAACCTTAAGAGGGAATTTGTAATGTATCTTTAAATGTTTTGGCGGGAAACAAGCACGTTGCTGATTGGTTGAAGCCGCCGGCTAAACTGTATTTAAAGAGAGGTTTTTTCCCAGCCCGGTTGCTGGGTTCACCATATAGTAAAGAGCTGTTGTCACTATCCTGGTCTCCTGCCTCATTATTGCCCGAATCTAACACTGGCGACGAAGGTGGGATCTCGAGGCTAAGAGCGCCAGGAAAAGAGCTGAACTCACCAGGAAGACGCGAACCCAGCAAAACAAGGGCGGAAAGCAGCGATGTCCGGCTACACACCGCCAGCGCCATTCGACCCAGCCAAGGAGAAATGGGGTCATACATGGCTCGCTCAAGTGTTTCCTCAAGCAAACGAACTTCAAGGAGTTTCAGACAACAGGAAGCGAGCCTATTTCTGAGCCACTGCGGTCCAGAAGTTTTCGACACCGCAGAATCCTGGCTGAGCCAACGCCCGGTACAGTCGGTACCGTGGCAAACTCTGCAGACTCTGCTGAAAGCCATTTTGCACCGATGCCATCCAAGTATGTGCAACAGTTTGAATTCAGGGGCGCAGACAGCAAGAAGGCGAGTCCATCAGTGCATACATGGCCGCCCTAAGAAAAGCCTCAAAACATTGCAGTATCGAGACTTGACGAGGCATTGCTGGAGCAACTCATCCGCGGGGTCAGGGACATCCGTTTGCGGGCGGCTGCTGGCTAAAAGCAACCTAACGCTGGCAAGCGCCTGGGAAGCCAGGGCTCACGAGATGTCCACCCAAGCGGGAAACCTTACAAAAGCAGGTCACACCAGCGGCTGGTGCGAAATCAACCCGGTCCACAATGAAGAGGTCCAGGCCGAATCGGAGGGGAGGAGGAGGAAGGAGTCTTCCACACGGGAGGCCGGAGAAAGACGACCGGGCGACGCGCGAGTTGCGGAGGGCAACACCAACGACAACAATGCAGATTTAAAGATGCAACATGTCGGCGATGCGAAAGGAAGGGCACCTAGCACAGGTCTGTCGAGCTCCCAACCTTCCCGCCAAAAATTCAAACCAGCCAATCAGAGCTGGAACGAAGCGGCCCGCGAGTGGTCAGTTTAAAAAGGCGAAATTGAATCAAACTGTCGTGAGAGTGGGTCACGCATCAACACGCCTAGAAAAGAAAATCTTCACAAAGCAAAGATTGAGGGGGTGCCGTGCCGATTGGAGGTGGACACTGGCTCATCGATCACGATCATGTCCTGGGACAACCTCGTGAGAGCCTTACCCGCCATCGCAAAGCGCAAGCTGCAACCACAAAGACTAAAGGTACAGGACTACCAGGGGAATCGCATCCCTGTTCGAGGGGTAACGTCCGTCCACGCCGAGTATGGACACATAAGAAAACTCTGCCCATCACCATCGTCGATGGGACCCTGCCAAGCTTGTTGGGACTGGACTGGTTCCGAGCATTGGGCATGGGAGTGACTGGAATCTTCAGAAACGAAGTCGACCTCAAAGACGCACTCATGAAGGAGTTTGGGGCGTTTTCAAAGACTGCCTGGGCAAGTACAGGGACCCCTATATCCTTTAACTTAGACCCCAAGTTGCCCTATCCGCCTAAAGGCTAGGAGGGTCCCGTTCGCCCTAAAGCCCAGGATTGACCGGGAACTGGACAAACTAGTAAACCAGGGAATTCTAGTGCCAGTTGACCATGCTAAGTGGGAGACCCTATAGTCACCCCAGTCAAACCGGACGGGTCGGTCCGGATTTGCGCTGACTACAAGGCAACGCTTAACAAAGCGTTGCAAAGAGTGCTTACCCGTTCGGTGGTACAGCACTTACTGCACTCAATGGGGCAAGGGCAAGTTTTGCCAAGCTAGACTTGGCCCAAGCCTATCAACAGCTGCCCGTAGACAGCAGCACAGCCAAGCACAGACAATTGTGACTCACAGAGGGGCTTTTAGGTGTACCCGATTACAGTTTGGGGTTAGTGTGGCTCCAGGATTATTTCAGAACCTGATGGAGCGGCTATTGCAGGGATTACCAGGGGTGGTACCATACTTTGACGATGTACTGGTATCCGCTGAAAACCTAGAGGAATTAGGGAGGCTGCGAAAGTTTTGGGCATTTTCCGGTCTGCGGTCTCACAGTTAAACTGAACAAATGCCAGATCGGGGTTGAGTCTGTGGAATTCCTGGGCTACCGGATAGACAGGGAAGGATTCACCCACTGAGAGCAAGGTACGGGCCATCAGGAAGGCCCCGGTTCCAAGAACAAAACGGAGTTACAGGCATTCTTGGGTCTGGTCAACTTTACGCAGTATTCTTAAGGAATAAGGCAACAGTAGCAGAGCCGCTGCATAAATTATTAGCAAAGACGGCTGCATGGTCTTGGGGAAAGGCGGAAGCTAGGGCATTCGAAGGGTAAAAATCTCCTAACGAGTGATAGCCTCCTTATCCAATACAATGGCACACTGCCATTAGTGTTAAGCTGCGATGCATCTCCCTATGGGGTGGGGCTGTGCTCAGCCACAGGTTACCAAATGGCACAGAAGCCCTATTGCATACTACTCCCGAACCATGTCATCAACTGAAAGGAATTATAGCCAGCTTGATAAGGAAGCCTTGGCTATAGTCTCCGAGTAAAGAAATTCCATGAGTATGTATTTGGTCGTGATTTTGAAATCATCACGGACCATAGACCTTTGCTAGGTCTGCTGGCAGGCGACCATGCGTGGCACTTCGCCAAGACTGACCCGATGGACTATCTTCCTGGCAGCGTATTCTTACAAATTACTACACCGCCAGGAAAGGAATTAGGGCATGCAGACGCACTGAGCAGATGCCCGTTACCAGAGACTATGAAGACCCCACTCCGGGAATACCAGTTCTGCTAATTGACTCTTTGGACTCTGGCCCAGTCACATCCAAAGAGGTGGCTGGGCTTCGTAAGGACATTACAATAAGAACTGTAATTGGTTGGGTACAAGAGGTGGCCCGCTGCGCGGGCGGCGTTTTAAAGAGTTTGTAAAAAACGAGGGAACTTTCGGCTCAAGGGGTGCCTGCTATGGGGGATCGAGTGGTGATCCCAGAGAAATTGAGGAAAAGGTGTTGGATCTCCTTCACGAAGGTCACCCAGGGATCGTGAGGATGAAGGGTCTAGCGAGAAGCTATGTGTGGTGGCCCTTAATGGACTCGGAAATTGCTGAGAGGGTAGGAAATGCCAGGCCTGCCAGGAGTCCAGACCGCTACCCCAACGGCCCGATTCGGGAATGGGAGAGACCCCAGGGCCCTGGTCTAGGATCCATATCGATTTTGCCGCCCTTCCACGGCCAAACCTTTCTGGTAGTAGTCGATGCCTACTCCAAATGGCTGGAAATCATTCTCATGAGATCCATGACAGCCGAGGCCGTGATTTCAGTCCTCGGCACCTATTTGTAACCCATGGGTTGCCCGACACGTTAGTATCCGATAACGGCCCGCAATTCACGGCAACCCAGTTTGAGGGTACTTGGCAGAAGAGGGCATCCGGCATGTCCTCTCGGCGCCTTTCCACCCTGCGACGAATGGCCTTGCAGAACGTTCCGTCCGGAGCGCAAAGAGGCATTGTCCAGAATCAAGCCAGGCGACTGGCAAACAAAAATCGATACCTTCCTGGCAGTCCAACACAGAACCCCTGTGTCACAACTGGCAGAAGCCCAGCAGAATTATTAATGGGTCGGAAGCTCAGGTGCCCACTAGACCGTTTAAACCCAAACTACACACCAGACGGTTACAAGGGGCACTGGTAAAACAAGAGGGATGGCAATAGGCGACCTAGTGTGGGCACACAACTACAGCGAAGGCCCGACCTGGTTAGCAGGAAAAATCCTAGAAATAACAGGTCCCAAATCATATCTAGTGGAGATAAAGGATGGCCGGGTATGGGCGCCACATAGACCAAATAAGAAAGCATAACCGAACAATCAGAATTAGGCGAAACAGGCCCTGACTATACAATGTTTGAATCCACAGCTGACTCAAACCCGGGGCAAAGCAGGACTTATCTGAGTTCCAGGAGGTCCAGCGACGCCAACAGGTTCCATCAGAAAACAGCAGGGACGACTCTGCAATAATCCAGGGCGGATGGCCTAGAGGAGGAGCTGAGAGGAACAAACAGTCCCTCCGGTCAGCTCGACTCACTCCCAGGGAATGAATTGCGCAGGTCCGAAAGAGTCAGGAGACGCCCAGTCTACTTGCGTGATTACGTTGAAAAATAATATGTAAATCTCATGTAAATATTGGTAAAGTGTTTTCTGGGAGGGAAGGAGTGTAATGTATCTTTAAATGTTTTGGCGGGAAACAAGCACGTTGCTGATTGGTTGAAGCCGCCGGCTAAACTGTATTTAAAGAGAGGTTTTTTCCCAGCCCGGTTGCTGGGTTCACCATATAGTAAAGAGCTGTTGTCACTATCCTGGTCTCCTGCCTCGTTATTGCCCGAATCTAACAGAATTATTCCCTTTAAACTTATTTTTGAAATGAAATAGCATATTTACGTCAACTTGGCTGTCCTTTTTAGGTGTCATAAATATCACTTCCTGAAAAGGTGAGGAAAAATAAATGAAACTGCTCATAAATAACCGTACATGTCTTTCTTGGTTCCTGGGCCCTGAACTCAGCTTCCCCAATAGGTGTTTTTTAACAGAGATTTGCAAAAAAATTGCAAATCATGTGATCGCAGGATGCTGCAACCAATCATAAATGCAAGCTAGTTGCCAAGTCCACAAATTGTGAACATGTGGCTGCAGAACTGGTGCAAGGATTGTAAATGTGAGTTCAGGTCACAAGTCACTTTCTTCTAGGCAGTCAGAACTTTGAACCATCATTAAATGAAGGTTTGTAAATTGAGAACTACCTTTTACGATAACATGAACAATATTTTTTAAAGATTTTTTAAAAAAAATAATGGGTAGAATTTATCTTCTCTCCCTCCCTCTCCCTCCCTCCCTCTCTCTCTCTCTCTCTCTCTCTCCCTCCCTCTCTCCCTCCCTCCCTCTCTCTCTCTGTGTATGTGTGTTTGTGTGTGTATGTACTAACAATTCCTAACAAATGATATTGTACTGAATTTAAGCTGCACTGAAAATAGCAAATTATATTGAAATAATATTGTTGTTATTGAAGAAAGGTTGGGGTGTGAATTAATACTTTAATTATCCAAGAATCTTCCCCAAAGGCAACATTCTGTTTTAATTTTGGATCGCTGTGGTTTGTGCCAGCTCTTTTCCTGCCCGATCTTGTCATCTATAATCCTGAAAACATCCTTGAGGGGTTGGATATTAGAGGCTGCTGTGCCAAGAATCTTTTATTAATGCTGAGAAATGGGTAGTTTTATTCTTTGTGTGTGAGAATGAGTCCAGAAGTATGAGAGTTTTCCATTACAGCATGTTCAAAACACACCAAGTATTATATTAATATTGAAGATACAAACCAACAAATACAAAACTGCATTCACGTGCATATAAAATTTTGGAGAATAAAATGTAAATAAAGGAACCCTATTTCTTTCCTTCCTTCCTTCCAACATTAAAAGACACAACAATTCAATAAAGAGTGGACAGATAATGACACTAAATGTTGAGCTGGACATACATTTGAAATTCTCCATCTAGTTTAGAAGCAGACAAATGGAATAGGCAATTTTCACAATTTTTCTAGTTTCTCAGGGACATACCACCACTGTCCATCACCACGTTACTGAAAATCCCAATAGAAAAAACTCTATTAGTGGACCCTATTCAATAAGATGCAGTTCAGTGGTGAGAAGTGTAAGGTCCTGTACTCAGGCAAGAAAAACCAAATGTCTAGGTATAGCATAGACATATCTGGCTCAACAGAGTAACTGTGAGAGGGATTTTGGTGTCCTAGTGGACCGCCACTTAAGTATGAGCCAGGCAATGTGCTGCAGCCACCAAAAAAGACAATGCAGTCCTAGGTTGCATCAACAGAGGGTAGTACCACTTTATATTGCATTAGTGAGACACACTTGGAATATTGCATTCCAATCACCAGGATACAAAAAAAGATGCTGAGACCATAGAAAGAGTATACAGAGAAGCAACAAAGATGATAAGGGGTCTGGAGGCTAATTCTGCTTCTGATTCAAAGGTAGTTAAGGGGAATTCTTGGGTGTGAAATGCTTTAAAATTACTAGAGAATCATTGTAAAACTGCTTGCTGTTCATTCTTCGGATTCTTTTACCTTTTTATATTAATTTTAGTTCTCAGAGCACATTTGTTTGCCTTTATTTTAGATCAAAGTCATAGCAATGGTAAACAAAAAAGGGCATTGAGATGAAAGAGAATATGAAGAAACACACTATTGGATATGTTAAGAGAATAAGACTTCTCAAATATCCATAACGATGAAACACAATGATGAGACACAATCTGTTGCACTTCAAAGGTTAATGCATTTCTGAACATACTAGCCTGGTGCGCATGCAGTGTTAAACTATTGTTTAACACAAAAAGGATGAAAAGCCACCTAGATTTCCAGCTTACCTATTCCCCTCAAACCTGGCAGGGATGCAAGATTTTCTTTTCATTTTCAGTTAACCAGAATGTGTTGTTATGCCTGATGCAAAAATTGTGCTTAATCTTAGTTTGAAAATTTGAACCATAATTTGGATTCTAATTCACTAAAATTAAATTTAATCAGAGTTTAGACCAGGGTTTCTCAATCTTAGCATGCTGTGGAATTCTGGGAGTTGATGTCCAGTCATGTTAAAAGTTGCTAAGATTGGTTGACACTGGTTTAGAGTTTGGATGATATGGTAAACCATAGCTAATTTTATAAAAGCCCTTTGAAACCCAATGCTCACACTAGTTTGTTTCTGTAAAGTTAAACTATATTATTGCATCTAAAATGGCTTGATGAATTTATCATTTTCATATGGATATTATTCTTTAGGTTGGTTATAGGAAAAGAGAAGAGATTTGACCAGAGAATTCCATACAGCTAAATTTACTACTGATATACATGACATACCATATGTTGCTTCTTATCCATATTTCTAAAGCACTTGTATAAAATTGAACTCAAACATTAACCTGATTTACAAAAGCCAGACAGATTTCAAAAATCAGTTTCATGACCTAGGAAAAATAGGAAAATAGAATAGAATTTATTGGCCAAGTGTGATTGGACACACAAGGAATTTGTTTTGGTGCATATGCTCTCAGTGTACATAAAAGAAAAGATACGTTCATCAAGGTACAACATTTACAACACAATTGATGGTCAATATATCAATATAAATCATAAGGATTGCCAGCAACAAAGTTACACTCATACAGTCAGAAGTGGAAAGAGATTGGTGATGGGAACGATGAGAAGATTAATAGTAGTGCAGATTTAGTAAATAATTTGACAATGTTGAAGGAATTATTTGTTTAGCAGAGTGATGGCCTTCGGGAAAAAACTGTTCTTGTGTCTTGTTGTTCTGGTGTGCAGTGCTCTATAGCATTGTTTTGATGGTAGGAGTTGAAACAGTTTATGTCCAGGATGTGAGGGATCTATAAATATTTTCACGGCCCTCTTGATTCGTGCAGTATACAGGTCGAAGGCAGGTTGGTAGCAATTATTTTTTCTGCAGTTTTCTAATTATCCTCTGAAGTCTGTGTCTGTCTTGTTGGGTTGCAGAACCAAACCAGACAGTTATAGAGGTGCAAATAACAGACTCAATAATTCCCCTGTAGAATTGAATCAGTAGCTCCTTGGCAGTTTGAGCTTTCTGAGTTGAGGCAGAAAGAACATTCTTTGTTGTCCTTTATTGATGATGTTTTTGATGTTAACTGTCCATTTTAGATCTTGCAATATGATAGAACCTAGAAATTTGAAGGTTTCTACTGTTGATACTGTGTTGTCAAGTATTGTGAGAGGTGGAAGTATGGAAGGGTTTCTCCTAAAGTGTACCACCATTTCTACAGTTTTGAGTGTGTTCAGTTCCAGATTGTTTCGGTCGCACTACAAGGCTAGTTGTTCGACCTCACGTCTATATGCGGATTCATCATTGTCTCGAATGAGACCAATCACTGTTGTGTCATCTGTGAACTTCAGTAGTTTAACAGATGGATTGTTTGAGATGCAGTCATTGGTATACAGAGAGAAGAGAAGTGGGGAGAGCACACAGCCTTGGGGGACCCCTGTGCTAATTGTACAGGTATCTGATGTGATCCTGCTTAGCTTCACCTGCTGCTTCCTGTTTGTTAGGAAGCTTGTGATCCACTTACAAGTCTGTTCAGGTACTTGTAGCTGGTTTAGCTTAGTTAGAAGAGTGTCTGGAATGATGGTATTGAATGCTGAACTAAAGTCTACAAAGAGGACCCTTAAATAGGTCTTCGGAGATTCAAGATGTTGTAAGATGTAGTGCAGAGCCATATTAACAGCATCATCTGTTGATCTATTTGCTCGGTATGCAAATTGCAAGGGGTCTAACAGTGAATCTGTGATGGTTTTCAAGTAGGAAAGCACTAGCCTTTCAAAGGCTTTCATGATTACAGATGTTAAAGCAACTGGTCTGTAGTCATTCAGTTGATAGTGAGCTTCTTCAGCACTGGATGATGGTAGAACGTTTGAAGCATGAAGGAACATAGCACATCTCTAGTGATTTATTGAAGATATGGGTGAAGATGGGGGCCAATTGGTCAGCACAGACTTTTAAGCAAGAAGGAGTTATCTTGTCTGGGCCTGGAGCTTTTCCTGGCTTTTGTCTGTGAAATAGTCCTGCACTGCCTTTTCTGTGATCACTAGAGGTTGTGAACCCAATGGGATGGGATCAGTTGTAGGAGCTTGGCTGTTGTTGGTGTGTCTGAGATGGGGGTTGTAGTTTCCTTTCAAACCTGCAGTAAAACACGTTCAGGTCATCTGCCAGTTGTTGATTACCTTCAGCTTGGGTTTGGGAGGTTTGCCATAGCCAGTGATATTTTCCACATGTTTGCTGGTTCATTTGCTGAAAACTGATTCTTTAGCTTTTCAGAGTTGCTTCTTTTTGCTGCTCTGATCTCCCTTGTTAGTGCATTTCTGGCCTGATTGTACAGCATTTTATCACCTTTCTTGTAGGCTTCCTCTTTGGAATGACGTAGCTGCTTAAGTTTAGGTGTGAACCAAAGTTTGTTGTTACTGTATATTCGTAGTTTATCTCCTTGGAGGCCATAAACCTAGATCCTGGAAAGTATACAATCAGAAATTGATTTAAACACCAAGGTAAAGTCATATGGGAACAAATATGGGTGCCTGTTGGGCCAGCATAGAATCTACTATATTTGCTAGGGCTTCAGCTTGAAGTTGGCACAAACTGAGAGGATGATGAGAAGCCATCCTAAATAGCAGAAGTGGCAACAAGTTGATGTTGGCTTCTTAGTCCTCTTATCGATCCTTTACTTTTAATAATTCATGACCCGTTTTATCATCCCAAACAAGATTAAGTAATAAGTGACATGTTATCTCTTAAAACAACAGATATTGTATTGAAGATTTATAATTCTTTTTCTTGAGTAATGTTGGCTCTTAATTTGTATTGAACAGCAAGAATAAATCATGAGTGCAAATGTTATGTCTTTCTGCATCAGTGTCTATGCTTGGATGAAATTCTGCCTCAAAGAAGACTTAAATTAAATATCAGAAAATTGATGACAGGATCCATAAGTGGAGAACTAAGTAAGGAAAACAAAATATATAATCTTGGTGAACAAAAGCCAAAAACAAAAACACAGAGACGGTGGTGGAGTTGCATTTAAAAGGTAGCTGTTACAGGGGCAAGGAAAAATTAGTTCTTTCTTCCTTTTTTCTGATATAAGTCTTATACTGAAAAGGGAGGCTGTAGCACTATACCTTCTCTTTGAGCTCAAGTAAATTACGAGCTGGGCCTTGAATTAGAAAGGAAAGGAAATACATGGCACAACCCTCTCCCATTGTCAGGTTTTGTCGTGTCCCACTCCTCCGCTGACGGCCAGGTCAGGGAAATCCGAATCAGGCTTGCCTCTGCAGCTCTGCCCAAAGTCCTAGCAAAGTCCTCAGAGCAGGCAGGAGACCAGAAAGTGACTTCAGCAAGATAAGTTCGACTTTGCCTGACTCAGAGACTGCCAGAAAGCAGATCCTTTATATAGGCCATGGGGTGTGGCTCCATGACTCAGCACTCATTAAGGCCTGCCCCTCCCTTCCTTCTGTTGCCTCCGCCTATCCAGTCTTCTGATGCGAGGGTCACTCCAATCAGCAGCTGTTGGAAATAAACTTTCCTCAGGCTCACATGCTGTGGAGGAGGGAGAGGGGTCTAGCTGCTCCGTTTGCCTGGGCATGGAGCCAGGGCTGGGGCCGGGAGATGCCCCCTCCTCAGCCTGTCTGGGCATGGAGCCAGGGCTGGGGCCGGGAGGACATTCTTCAGCGTTCGGAAGCAGATAAGCAGACCCCGGCTGCGGTGAGAGCGGGCAAGACACAACAGGCTTATTGCAAAGTGTCTCTTATATGTTCATGCGACACCACTAAGAAAAAATGAGAAGCATTGTTCTTCTGGCCCTATGGAAATTCCTTCATTTGCTTGCAATTATTTATGAGCTGGGAAGTAAGTGTACATGGATTATGTCCATAGTGTGTTGCTTCAAAAATGACAAGTTCCTGCATGATGTTTGAGATCTCTCTCTCAATTCAGAATTGTCTAGGTTTGTGAGTTACTCTCTTCCCAAAGCATTTGAAGTGATTTTCTAGCTTTTCAGGGTAAGCAAACAATATTTATTATATATTTTATACTTCATGAAATGCAGATAACCATGTTTGTTAATCAAAAGAAATCCAATGAAAACAATAGAGTAGGAAGGGAGAATCTCTACTCCCTACATCTGTTCAATCCGGGAGGGAGGGATCTCCAATTTGATGTGCCTCTTCTCATGCCTATCCCCCCACTTCCTCCCCACTCCATTTTAATTTCTTTATGCAGTTCTTCCAGCCTTCTTCCATCACTCACTCCAACCATGTCCACTGCTAGAAGACAGCCTTCAATGTCGTTTTCATATTTGAATTCAGCTCTGAAAAAAAAAAGTCCTAGTGTCCTATTTTTATTAAGGATTAATCTCAAAGTGAGAGTCAGTTGGTGTAGTGCAGGGGTGTGAAACTCGATTTCATTGAGGGCCGCATCAGGGTTGTGTTTGTCCTCAGGGGGCATAGGGTGTGGCCAGGGGGGATATGGCCAGCTCGATGTAACTCATGTTGGGGGCGCCTGTGGTGGCCTAAGTGCTCTGCCAGGAAAAACAGGTTCCAGAGCTCCATTTTCAGCTGTGACAGCCTCCTGCAACCTCTGCCAGGGAAAATGGTTGCTGTTTTCACTGGCAGAGGCACCACGGGCCGGTCCTTCTCTGTTTCCAGGGCAGTCCCATGGGCCAAATCTAAGCACCCCCCCTCGGGCTGGATCCAGCCTGCAGGCCTTGAGTTTGACACCCCTGGTGTAGTAGATAAGGATGGGAGTTGTAGTTGTAGTTCCATCTTAGGCACAAAGCCTAAGTGACTTGGGCCAGTCATTCTCTTTCAGCTCTAGGAAGGAGGCAATGCAAATCACTTCTGAAATCTGGCCAAGAAAACTGTAGGGAGTTGTCCAGGCCAAGTTGGATAGATTTGAAAAATGTGGAAGAGGCCTTCATCCTGCAGCAGATAGATAATGGCTAAAATAATGATGATGAATATATTGTTGTAAATGGCTTAAAGTGCTTGGTGGCACAGAAACCTTAATAAAATAAATGATACCAATTATTTTCTTATTGATGTATACTATCGACAACAGTTGACTACAAATATGAGTACAATATCTTCCCAAAACTATGCAGAAGAAAACAGTCTAGTTCACAAGCTCACCTTCCAAGCACTCTAGGGACTAATCTAATATTAGGTACATGGCAGTAATCTGTGATACACTCAAACAAGGGTGTATAATTGTTGCCAAATACAAGCAGCTCAAATATCTGTTCATACAGAAAGCTGGTTGTAATTGTACAAATGTACAATTGCACCAGTGCAAACTCAATTGGAGGCCAATGAGCACTCCTAAACTTAGGTCTGCTCTTTCATAGGAATGTAATGCTATCTAAATCAAGCCCCAACCCCTGACCGTGATTTTCTATGAGCATGACAAGCACTTATAACTTGTCTGAATTTAATTGTAGCTTATTTACTTTCATCCAACTCATTATTTACCTAAACAATAATCATGGGAACTAGCAGTTTTCTCAGAGTTAAATGGTAAGGAGTGGTAAATTGGATGTCATCTATACATTGGTGGCATCCTACTCCAATGTTCTGGCTGACTTCTCCCAGGGACTGCCTGTGTAACCCCAGGTATAGAGTAAAGGATCAAATCTGGGTGCTTTTTAGAAGCTTGGCAATCTCAGATCTCCTTAGTCCCAAAACACATGCAAATCTCTTAGCAAACTCCTTCTAGAAACCCGAAACAGCTGAAATGTTTACAGATCTAAGTTATAATAGTTACAGAGCATGAATCCAGTCATTTACTCCAAAATACATCCTGAATTCAATGGCATTTATTCCCAAGTAACTACCTAGAATTTTGCCTAAATTAGTGTAATATTTCGTTCATTAATTTCATTGGTTGGATTGTGGTGATGAGTCAATTGTAGTGTGTTTTCAGGAGCTATTTTGGTTCTAGTGTATTACTGTTAATTATTATAGGAGGGAGTGAAAGGAAGAAAACATTTAAAGATGACTTTTTGTTCTACAGATGAGTGGCAACTTGCAATTTAATAAATAACAGTGTTCTTTAACTTTCATTCAATGTCTCACTGAAAAACCAGTTATATTCAGGTTTTAATGATCAGTAAATTAATTTTAAATTAATGTAACTAAAAATAAGAAAATTGTTCAGTTAGCTGACAACTCATTGTTTTGGATCAAGTTATAGAAAACAAAGGGATGGCAAATGGATGAGTTTTTTAATAGAAATCTTGATTTCGACAAAAGAAAGACAGAAAAACACTCCAGCTTTAAAAAAAAATATTGGCAGAATGTCTGTTTATTGAGAATGTCAAGATTCAGAAACTTTATAGAGGACACGCAGTTGTCTTCTTTGTATTTTCCCTATGCTATTTGCTCCTTTGAAGCATTTAGCCATTACTAGCATTATTATCATTATTTTATCTGGAATATTTATTGTATTATCTGTGTCAGCTGTCCCAGACTCTCGACTCTATTGTTAGAAAAAGTATACTTTACTAAAGCCAAGTGGTTACAATGTAGCAAAGCTGGAACCGAGTTTTCGCACCCTGAAGCTCTCTAATTTACTTTCCCATTTTACTTTCCCTCTGGTTATCTTTAACTGTCCAATTACATTCAAACAAATTGTTTTGGGAACAGTCCCTGTTCAGTGGTTGGATAGTGTTGCATTCCATTCGCTGACCTTGGAGCAGCCAGATGCTCCTATGGGACGGCACAAAGAGTAGTTTCGATTCTCCCTTCCTAGCTCCCTTCTGCCTGGAGCTTCCCTCTACCCTACAGCCTATGGCAGGCTGGCATCTGGAGAAGCATGGTTGGTGCAGCAGGATGAATTCCTTCCTTCCCTGTTTTCCATTGGAGGGGTGTCTCATCACACACCTATCCTTGGATTGGTACTTCATTTTCACCAGACACCAGGAGAAATACATCTTCATTCAGTTTTTTCTTCAGCCAGTTTTAGGATCTTCTTTCTGGAGTTTCCAGTATAATTTTGCCTGTGTATATATTGTTACACAACTTATCTTCTGGAAATTGGGTTATTTATTTATTTATTTTATTTATTGTTTGAATTTATATACCGCCCTATCTCCCAAAGGACTCAGGGCGGTTCACAGGCATATAAAACATCAATATACAAATTAAAATAATCATTAAAAAACTTATTCTAATGCCCAATTAATTAAAAATAAAAATATAAATATTAAAATCAATTTAAAAACCCCTCTAAATTTAAAATCTAAAAAAACTAAGCCAGTCCTGCACAGATGAATAAATGTGTCTTGAGCTCGCGACGGAAGGTTCGAAGGTCCGGAAGTTGACGGAGTCCTGGGGGGAGTTCGTTCCAGAGGGCGGGAGCCCCCACAGAGAAGGCCCTTCCCCTGGGCGTCGCCAGACGACACTGCCTAGCTGACGGCACCCTGAGGAGTCCCTCTCTGTGAGAGCGCACGGGTCGGTGAGAGGTATCTGGTCGCAGTAGGCGGTCCCGTAGATAACCCGGCCCTATGCCATGGAGCGCTTTAAAGGTGGTCACCAAAACCTTGAAGCGCACCCGGAAAGCCACAGGTAGCCAGTGCAGACTGCGCAGGATAGGTGTTATACGGGAGCCACGAGGGGCTCCATCTATCACCCGCGCAGCCGCGTTCTGGACTAACTGTAGCCTCCGGATGCCCTTCAAGGGAAGCCCCATGTAGAGAGCGTTGCAGTAATCCAGGCGAGACGTCACGAGGGCGTGAGTGACCGTGCATAGGGCCTCCCGGTCCAGAAAGGGGCGCAACTGGCGCACCAGGCGAACCTGGTAGAACGCTCTCCTGGAGACGGCTGTCAAATGATCTTCTAGAGACAGCCGTTCATCCAGGAGGACGCCTAAGTTGCGCACCCTCTCCATCGGGGCCAATGACTCTCCACTGATGGTCAGCCGCGGATTTAGCTGACTGTACCGGGACGCCGGCATCCACAGCCACTCTGTCTTGGAGGGATTGAGCTTGAGCCTGTTTCTCCCCATCCAGACCCGTACGGCCTCCAGACACCGGGACAGCACTTCGATGGCTTCGTTGGGGTGGTCCGGTGTGGAAAAGTACAGCTGGGTGTCATCCGCGTACAGCTGGTACCTCACACCGAACCCACTGATGATCTCACCCAGCGGCTTCATGTAGATGTTGAACAGAAGGGGTGAGAGGATCGATCCCTGCGGCACCCCACAAGTGAGGCGCCTCGGGGCCGACCTCTGCCCCCCTGTCAACACCGACTGCGACCGGTCGGAGAGATAGGAGGAGAACCACCGATAAACGGTGCCTCCCACTCCCAATCCCTCCAACCGGCGCAGCAGGATACCATGGTCGATGGTATCGAAAGCCGCTGAGAGGTCTAATAGGACCAGGACAGAGGAACAACCCCTATCCCTGGCCCTCCAGAGATCATCCACCAACGCGACCAAAGCCGTCTCCGTGCTGTAACCGGGTCGGAAACCGGACTGGAACGGGTCTAGATAGACAGTTTCATCCAGGTGCAAGGGAAACTGATATGCCACCATACTCTCTACAACCTTCGCCGCGAAGTGAAGGTTGGAGACCGGACAATAATTACCTAAAACAGCCGGGTCCAGGGAAGGCTTCTTGAGGAGGGGCCTCACCACCGCCTCTTTCAAGGCGGCCGGAAAGACACCCTCCACCAAAGAAGCGCTCGTAATCGCCTGGAGCCAGCCTCTTGTCACCTCCTGCGTGGCCAGCACCAACCAGGAGGGGCACGGGTTATAAAATTAACTGAACTAGCAGAAATGGCAAAGCTGACCAGTTTGGTCAGAGGGAGAAAAAAATGACAGGTGTTTTTATTTTTTTAAAAAAATTGAAATTCTTATATTGACCTTTTGCTGAAAGAAGAAAAAATTGAACTGATGATCTCAGGATTTAGGGATTTTAAAAAAGATGAAGAGCCTAGGGAAAAAATTAAGATGAGAATTGCTTGATAGAAAGAACGGAAGAAGGCTTACCTGTATGTTTTCTTTTCTTTTTTATTCCCTTCCTTTCTCTCTTTTTCTTCCTTACTCTTTTTTGTTGTTCTTTATTTTGTATATTTTGTTCTTTATTTTGTATATTTTGTATATTTTTACTGTACAAAATACACACACACACACACACACACACACACACACACACACACACACCTCATTTCTATGGGTAGTATGTGTCTTCCCCAGTCTTGGATCTTCTACCAGAGGCCTGAGAATCTGAGGGATCTGCATTCTTCTGGATACAGAGCTCTGATACTGTTCCTGGGATCTGCTGGAGTCACTTTCCCAGCTTAAGAGTCACCGCTCTGAGTTCTTCTACCACTTCTAGGATTACTTTGGCCTTTACTTTCAACGTCCTCTCTAGTTCTTCCTTCAGGCCCTGGTAGTTCTCTATCCTCTCATCTTCCTGATGTTTTTGTCATTTGGCACCACTGCTTTCTTCTACCCCTTGTCTACCACCATAATATCTGGTTGACTGGCCAGTACCTGCCTGTCCATCTGCATCTGGAAGTCGCACAGGATCTTGGCCCTACAGTATTATTCTCTGTTGATTATTTCATCTAATTTGGGAGAGTCTAGCCCATACACTTTGTAGATAGTCATGTATACAATGCCAGCTGCTTGGTTGTGCTTCTCAGTACATGCTTTTTCTGCCTGCTTCATACATCCTTCCCTATGATTGACTGCATAGTCTGAACAGCAGTTCCTGACTAGTGTGTGGTAGATCTCTTGTTTCAATGGATCTGGTGCATAGTGCCTGTTCTTGTGTTGCTATAATCAGTGCCTCAGTTCTGTCTATTAGTCCATCCTTTTTCCAACCACTGGTAGGATTCCCAATCACAATCAGCTCAACTGTCTCTCACTGATATATCCCATGCATGTCCTCTATTTGATCTTCCTCCCATATCTGCTGTGCCTCAGACATTCTCTCAACAGCTTGTCTTTGGATGCCACCTTACTGATGCATTCCTGGATGCTCTAGTTTTTATCCAGGACAGTAGCTTTGACACTCACCAAACTCCACTCACCCATTTTTCAACTGGTGAACAGTATCTGGGTGTTGGGCTAGGCGTGGAATCCTCCACACATTGTGAGGAGTTTCTGGGTCTTCACGTCAGCAGTTTTCATGCTTTCATGCCCTCCTTTGGCCAGTTTATTATACCAAGATGTTATCTGATGACTGGCAGAGCCTACATATTGATGGCATGATAGAAGCAGCTGGAAAATGTAATAGGTAGAGCACTGCCTTTGATACAAAGACCAGAGTTTGAACATCAGCTAGTACCTACACCATACTAGTAAGAATCCTTGGGCAAAGATCCTCTAACTCTTCATCTGCCTACTTCAAATAGCTCATACATCACCTGGATTAAAATACTCCACACCAGAACAAATAAGTCAAGAAAACCTGGAATTGATGGAATATATGTCTGTTTCTCAGAGGCTGCCTGAACAAATGCCTGCAATTTTCTTGGCAAGGTTTTTCAGAAGTGGTTTGCTATTATTTCCTTCCTAGGCCTAAAAAAAAGTGAGTAGCCCAAGATCACCCAGCCAGCTTTGTGCCTAAAATGGAATTAGAACTCACTGTCTCCTGGTTTCTAGCCTGATGCCTTAACCACTAGTGGGCTCCCAGTAATCTGTCAACCTCCAGGCCCGGAAATATATTTCTGTTTTAAAGTTTTTTCTTCAGTTCATTAAGTTTTAATTAATAGTTAACAAAGTAAAACATGCACATGGATGGGGGCATATTGATTGTCTTCTGTTCTTTGTGCTTTCCTGTCCATCAGCTGGAGGGAGATTCTCAGCATTTCAAAAATAGCATCAGTGAAAGTGATCAGTAAAACAGGTTTTTGAAGGATTGGGTAGCAAAATAGAAGTGCCCATTGTCTCACCCAGAGTACTGTTAGTGGCTGTTCATCTGTTGTGATACTCAGAGTATTGGCTACTACAACCAGTAGCAAGTCTATGCCTTGCTATGGAACACCCCTGATCCTTTTCCAGATGCTGATCCAAAGTCTCTGTGCTGTCCAACGGTCCTCCATATTAACCTGAAACTGGTATGTCTAATTTCAAAGTGAAGTAAATGAGAGTAAATACCTGTCAAGTTAGCAAAAGTTAGAGTCAACAGAGTTTGGGTGATATAAATAAAGTCATTCTTTAATCTGAGGAAGTCATTTGAGCATGAAGAGGGTTGCATTCAAACAATCTGTTGTATTTTGATTTGCTTCTCTAATTATCAATTTGCCCTGGACCCAGTGGTGGGATTCAGCCACTTCGCACCACTTCGGGAGAACCGGTTGTTAACTTTCTGAGCAGTTTGGCAAACTGATTGTCGGAAGAAATCATTAGGGCAGAGAACCGGTTGTTAAATTACTTGAATCCCACCACTGCCTGGACCACTAGGGCAAATCCTACAATTTTATCAGTGTAATTTTCACCTCCTTTTTGTCACTTTTAAAAACTAAATTAAAAAGCTGTCTCACTTGGCTACAAGGTATTTAAACTGCATCCTAAACATCAGTAGGGCATTGGTCTTTATAATCTAAGTAGCTGTTTAACAAAATTAATGAGTAGGTTCCAATTTAAAACAGGAACAAGCTACTCTAGAAATGTATGTCTGCACTGAACTGAAATATTTACACATGTAAATATATGTCTTACACACAAATAGAGATTAATTAGAGAGACTGAGATGGAAAAATTATCAATCCCTTGAAAATGAGAACAGCAATATGCAAGATTAGTTGGATTTCTTTAGCCATTTTCTCTTGAGTTGATGCTGTTTCTCCGTAAGGATAGTCTCCTTTAACCTGGTTAATTCAAATTGTCTTAGAATCTTTTCTCAGACCCTCCATTCAAGCCAATTTTTCACTATACATTTAGCTTTCCTGCCTCCTTGCAATCCCTGCTGTTAGCATTTTTTAAAAAAATCCCATTTTAGTCGCTAAGAAATTGGAAGATTTGAATAATTAGAGCTTCATTTTGTTTGTCATGCATAGTTCACTTCATACTTATGTAGAAAATAATGACTTGTCACAGTGTTAAATATAGCAACAGCCATGAAAATATGAATTATTATTAAGAACAATAGGGGATATATTTATAGTTCTCTCTGCCAAAAACAAAGGTATTTCTGACAAAGAAGCTTCTTGTCGAAAAGAAGTAATACCTTTCCCAAATGTACCATTTTAGATGAACGATGGCAGTGATGAGAACATGCAGGACCCCATGTAATAAAGGACAAACATCAGCAACAGTCATCATGTTGTGTATTTTCCCATTGATGGGATTTCCGGCGGCAAAACATTCAAATCCTATTGGCTGACACCTGGCTCAGGTGTGTATAAAAGGGGGACCCTTTGCCTGTATTCTTTACTGAAGTCTCACACTAAATAAAAGAGCTGTTGTCACTAGCCTGGTCTCGTATGTCCTCTATTACCCAATCCAACATTGGTGACGAGGGTGGGATTGAGGACCACATGAGCCAGCTGAACGGGCCGACAACGAGAGAACCAGCCCAGTCATCGATCGGGCCGACACATGCACAAAGAAAGACCAGGGAATCATCGAGATGTCCAAAACCACCAGCTCGCTAAGACCGTTCGACCCATTGGTTGAAAAGTGGGGATCATTCATGGCAAGATTTGATTGTTTCCTTGAAGCCAACAACAACCATGGCTTGGACAATCGGAAAAGAGCACTATTCCTTCATCACTGCGGACAAGCCGTTTTTGACGTGGTGGAATCACTCACTGATCCAACTCCGGTGCAAATGGTGGACTGGAACATCTCGAAGGACACACTCTGGGCCTATTTCGTGCCAGCCCCATCAAAATTTGCCCAGCAGTTCAAGTTCCGCCAGTGGTTGCAGCACAAGGGAGAATCCATTGGTGCATACATCGCTGCCCTGTGGAAAGCAGCCACCCTCGGTGAATACAAGGGATTCCTAGAAGATGCCCTCCTTGAACAATTCATATGCGGGATACGAGACCCCCATTTGTGGCAGCAACTGCTCTCCAAGCACAATTTAACTTGGCAAGGTGCAATCGATGAAGCTAAGGGGCACGAATTGTCCAGCAAAGCCACTGAAAATATGCAGCGCCCTGGAGCAAAACAAACTCTAGCCCTCACAGTGCCTATCCACCAAGGGGTCACCCAAGGTGAGCCCCAAGAATTCACCCAAGCCGAGGATGGGGATGAGGAGATCGGAAAAGAGGCAGTTTTCCGGACAGATCAATCCAACCGCGACAGCGGAAATGTATGTTCCAGCTGTGGGGGAGACCATCACCAGAACAACTGCTGATTCTGCAATGCCCTGTGCTGCCGGTGCGAGAAGAAGGGCCACTTGGCCCGTGTGTGTAGAGCAATGCAGCTGATTCAACCTTCCTGCCAGAGAAACCACACGGAATGGAAGCCAGTCGGCCAGCAGCCATTTTCGCGCAGGTGTGGCCAAAATGGCTGCCCGAAAAAGAGCGCAAATTCAAACCAAGTCACAATTGGCCAAGCAAATACAAGACCCGAAGATAAAACGTTTACAATGGTCAGCATCGATGGACAACGGATCAAGATGGAGATCGACACTGGATCATCCATCACGATCATCTCCTGGAACACTGTCCAAGAGTCACTTCTGCACATCAAAAGAAACCAACTACAACCCCAACGACTCCTAGTGCACGATTTCCAAGGGAACAGGGTTCCCGTAGAAGGCATCGCCACCATCAATGTTATCTACGGTCCCTACCAAAAGAAACTGCCTGTCACCATTGTCCGTGGACATCTCCCAAGCCTCCTGGGGTGGGACTGGATCCGGACTCTAGGAATGGGGCTCTATGGGTCTGGGAGATCCAGACCAGCTGGGGAAGCATGAAGGACGACCTGCTACGCGAATTCCAGGACGTCTTCGCTGGAACCTTTGGCAAGTATGTGGGGACCGCTATCACTTTCAGCCTAGACCCTGGGATAGCCCCATCAGACTAAAAGCAAGGCGGGTTCCCTTTGTCCGTAAGCCAAAAATAGATAAAGTACTGGACAAACTAGTCCAGCGGGGGATCCTCGTTCCCATCGACCATGCTCGATGGGAGACTCCCCATAGTAACCCCCATTAAATCTGATGGATCTATCCACATCTGCGCGGACTACAAAGTGACACTAAATAGGGCACTACAAAAGAGCGCCTATCTGATGCCAATCATGCAGCATCTACTGCACTCCCTGGGGCCAGGAAAATTTTTTCGCAAAACTTGACCTGGCCCAGGCCTACCAACAACTGCCAGTCGATGATGCCACAGCAGAGACACAGACAATTGTGACCCATAGGGGCGCATTCAAATGCACCCGTTTACAATTTGGGGTCAGTGTTGCACCGGGACTGTTCCAAAACCTGATGGGGAGACTCTTACAGGGAATCCCTGGGGTGATGCTCTACTTTGATGATGTCTTAGTGTCAGCAGACCATCATCAACAACTAAAAACTAGACTACGGGAAGTCCTGAGCGTATTTAGAACTGCAGGACTTTGTCTCAAACGAGAGAAATGCCAGATTGGGGTGCCATCCGCCGAATTTCTGAGCTACAGAATTGACCAGGCAGGCATTCACCCGACTGAATCCAAGATCAAGGCAATCAGGGAGGCACCTACCCCTTGAGATAAAACCAAACTACAAGCATTTCTGGGCCTTTAAACTTCTAAGCCATATTCCTAAAACAGAAAGCTACGGTAGCGGAACCCCTCCATAGACTATTGGCTAACAAAACCGCCTGGGTCTGGGGCAAAGAGGAAGCTACGGCATTCGCTGGAGTCAAGAGACTACTAACTGGGGACAGCCTCTTGATACAATATAACCAGAACTTCCCCTAGTCCTTGTCTGTAATGCATCCCCTTTTGGAGTGGGTGCCATCCTCAGCCATCGGCTACCCAACGTCTCAGAAGCACCTATCGCATACTTCTCCTGAACCCTGTCCAGCCCTGAGTGGAACTATAGCCAACTGGACAGGGAAGCCCTGGCCGCCGTGGCCAGAGTGAAAAAAATTCACGAATACCTATTCGGGAGGAAATTTGAACTCGTTACTGACCACCGCCCCCTACTAGGACTGTTGGCGGGTGACCGACCCACCTCCATTGCGCTATCACCTAGACAAATGAGATGGGCGCTTTTCTTGGCAGCATACAACTACACTTTGGTCCACTACCCTGGCAAGGACTTAAGCCATGCCAATGCTCTAAGCAGATGCCCACTCCCGAAGCTGGTGGATGATCCATCCCCTGATAATAGAATCAGTGACCGCGAGGTCTCTGACATCGGCTGAACTGGCTAGGGCATCGTGGCGCAATATGACCATCAAAACTGTCATGGGCTGGGAACAGAGGGGTTGGCCCAAGGGGTGGCTAGCTGACGAGTTCAAGCAATTTGCAACGAAGCAAATCGAATTAGCCACACAAGGGAGTTGTTTGTTGTGGGGGGACAGAGTTGTTGTGCCAGGAAGATTGCGGATGAGGGTTTTAGAAATGCTGCACGAAGGACACCCAGGCATAGTTTGCATGAAGGGTCTGGCCAGGAGTTACGTCTGGTGGTCCGGAATGGATATAGATATTGAATCATGGGTTGCCCAGTGTTCGCCTTGCCAAGAGTCCAGACCCAGCCCCCCCGCTGCCCCAGTAAGAGACTGGGAATGCCCCCGAAGCCCCTGGTCCCACATGCACATTGAATTTGCCAGACCATTCCAGGGCCAAACCTTCCTCGTAATAGTGGACGCTTTCTCCAAATGGTTGGAGATATTCCTGATGAAATCAACCACAGCAGAATCTGTGGTCAAGGTGCTCTGGAGGCTATTCGCCACTCACGGACTACCGGACACCCTAGTTTCGGGCAACGGGCCTCAATTCACATCCCTACAATTCGAGGGCTACCAGGCAGGATTAGGGATCTGTCATGCCCTCTCAGTGCCATACAAACTGGCCACGAATGGATTGGCTGAATGATTTGTCCAATCCACTAAGGAGGCATTAGCACACCTAGGGCCGGGGGACTGGCAGGAAAGAATTGATGTCTTTCTAAAGGCCCAGCACGGAACACCCTGTTCGGCTACGGGCCTAAGCCCAGCACAACTCCTAATGGGGCGGAAGCTAAGATGCACACTCGATCGCCTCAACCCAAACTACTCCCCTGATGGGTACCAGGGGGGAGGGGAAGGCACAAGGGAGTTCCAAATAGGCGACCTGGTCTTTGCAAAAAATCACGCCGAAGGCCCCGCATGGGTAGCCGGCAGAATAAAAGAAAAAACCGGGCCCAAGTCATACACCGTAGACATGGGAAACGGCAGGGTCAAAAGAAAGCACATAGATCAAATCCGCAGACGAGTGACCTAAACAACAAAAAATCCAGGCCCTAACTACAATCCAGTTGCTCCAACAGCTAGCTCAAACCTGAGGGAACCGAATGACTTATCTGATGACTTAGGTGTCCAGCGCTGTTCGGGTCCAACTACAACACCCACCAATGACCCAACAGCTAGTAATCCACAAGGGTTTGAAGAAATAACCGCCAATAATCCACAAGAGAGGGCCCCAATGGAAGAGCTGGGAGGAACCGAAAGCACCTCTGACCAGCATGCTTCCCCCGCCAAAACTGGGCTGTGCAAGTCAACTAGACACAGGGAACATCCTAGCTATTTACACGATTACGTATGCCAATTCATGGAAGAACAGGGCGAAGTGCATTCTGGGGGGGAAGAGTGTTGTGTATGTTCCCATTGGTGGGATTTTTGGTGGGAAAACATTCAAATTCTATTGGCTCACACCTGGCTCAGGTGTGTATAAAAAGGGGACCCTTTGCCTGTATTCTTTACTGAAGTCTCACACTAAATAAAAGAGCTGTTGTCACTAGCCTGGTCTCGTGTGTCCTCCATTACCCAATCCAACACATTAGTTGATTGGTTAAAAAAAATAAAATTAAAAGACTTGTTTGTTGTAAAACAGGGGTGTCCGACCTTGGCAACTTTTAATCTGTGGACTTAAAGCTATACTGGCTGAAGAATTCTGGGAATTTTGGGAGTTGAAATCCATAGGTCTTAAAGTTGCCAAGATTGGACGTCCCTGTTGTAAAATGATTGAAGTCACAGCAACCATTCAGAGCAGTTACATCTTTCCTTAAGTAGGCATTTAGATGGCTCTCCCTTCACAAGCCTTACACCAAAGCAGTGCTCTGAGAATTAAGCTTTGAAATAAAAGTAATATTGGAAACTATTTGTGCAAATGTATACAGAAATATACCTTCTGCAGCAAAGGTCTAACTCTGAGAAATTTTCTCTCATAGCCATACTTCAATCATATCCACATCATACTAGATGCAAGCATCTTCAGAGAAACATTTTTGTGGGTCAAGACACAAAAGCTTTGTTTTTGAGCTTTCCAAAAACCTGAAATGCTGTAAATGTGGAGTTCCAGATCATATGGAAAGCTATATCTGATTTCCCTACAGATGTCCATGCCTAAAAATCAGCCTCAAGGTCAGAAAACTATGCCCTCTAATTATCCATAGCTTACCTAGTATGCCCGGATCTCTAAAAGAAAGCATTGTGAATAATATATATTTTTAAAAACTACCTCCCTCCAGATCGCTTTTGTACATGTTATTGCTACCTAATTTTAAAGTACTACTCTAATTTTATTCTTGAAACAGACTGTGCTTCACATATTTCAGATATAATGCTGGAAGGGAAAAAAAAGCTTTTTTAAAAAAAAACAATCAGTTTTCTGTAGCTAGGCATGTATTATACTAGGTGTGTGTGAGAGAGTTTGACAGAGGCTGTATTCTTGAATTGAAACAATATACAGTACTGTGACTTTTGTCACAGAATAAGATAACATTTGAGACAGACATTTCACACATTCATTCACACTGGTTTATTGCAGGCTAGCAGTTAAGAAAAAACTAATTAAAAAGAAAGCTATAATATCATCTTTATATGTGATTTTATGAGTGTCCAGAGATTGCTTCCTTTGTTAGTTTTATATATATATATATATATGTATGTATGTATGTATGTATGTATGTATGTATGTATGTATGTATGTATGTCTTTGGTTGTTCGGGTTTTCTCCCGTGTAAAATTGGAAGTGTCTTGGCGACGTTTCGACGAACTCTCATTCGTCATCTTCAGGCTTCAGCTTCGTGCTTCTGGGAGCAAGAAGCTCCCAGAAGCACGAAGCTGAAGCCTGAAGATGATGAATGAGATTTCATCGAAACGTCGCCAAGACACTTCCAATTTTACACGGGAGAAAACCCGAACAACCAAAGACCTACATACAAACACCCGTGAAAACCTCAGAAAATATATATATATAGCTTTTCTTCAAGGAGCTGAAAACGACTCACACTAGGAACTCATTTTGTTTAATCTCTGCAACATAAACCTTGTGCCTATGTAGATATTCAGTCATCTAGGTCATGGTTGTCCCAAAGGTGCTTTTTCAAGAAGCAATTGGTCTTTCTGGTTTTTCTTTGAAGTTGTTTCTCTTCTCATCCAAGAAGGTTCTTCAGCTCTTAGTGGATGGTGGGGAATGGAAGGATTTATACTCTTTGCAGACAGCTGGACAATTGCATTCTTGTAGCGAGTCATTAAGGCCATCTGGAGGTTTGTCTGTGTCATCAGGGTCACCTGAGTGGTGCAAATGGATGTGGTGCCTTCTTGGAACTGTTGAAAGGACTGTGTTGTAGACTGGAGATAGATGATATCATATCCCACCCCCCATCTGTTGAGAGAGGTCTGTTCAGTTTTGTCATAGATGGCCTTTTTGACCCGTCTTTCAAACCAGTGATCCTCTGTATCCAAAATGTGGACTTTGCTGTCTTCAAAACAATGGCATTTGTCTTTTAAATGCAGATGGAGTACTGAATCTAGTCCTGATGGATTTGTTCTCCTATGTTGTGCCATGTGTTTATGAAGTAGTTGTATGAAGTACAAAGATGGGGAAAAAAAGAACTAAAACACATCAAGGAAGCCCTCAAAATGTGTGGCTATCCCAAGTGGGCCTTCATCAAATCTCAAAAAGACCTTACAGGAGCTCCTCCATAACAGACAACAAAGAGAACAATAAACAAAGCAGCATTGTCATTCCATACATTGCAGGAATATCAGAAAAGCTCAAAAGGATCTTCAGCCAACACAGCATACACGAACACTTCAAACCCAAGACTACACTAAGGCAGAAGCTTGTCTACCCTAAGGACAAAACTCCCAGACACAAACTGAGCAACGTGATATATGCAGTACAATGCAGCGAGCCATGTGCAGATCTGTACACTGAGGAAAGAAAACAACCACTTCATAAACACATGGCACATCCAGAAGCTTCTTGGATGACAAGCAAAACACCTTCCCCCCACAAAAAAACAACCCCAGAAAGTCCAGTTGCCTCTTGAAAAAGCTCCTTTGGGACATAAACCTTGTGCAGTAGATTGGATTGAGAAACAGCAAGTGGTCCAAAGTCAGCCACCAAATTGCCAAGAATTAGGATGCAGCAGAGTAAGTTGTCTGATGGACTTGCAGAGGTACAGTAGTCCAAAGTTAAAATTATTTTTTTCCTCCCTGTGGACCAGAATCAGGCTCAAGGTCATGTAGACCCCCAAAATCTCATAAAAACACAGGGAGGCAGGCATGTCTGGTTTAGAACTGTAAACACACGAAAAAGCCCTGGTGTTTCCATTACCTACAGAGTAATGGAAAAGAGTGATGTAGCAGATTTCTGAAGCTGATTTGTTCAGGGTAAACTGGCAATACTACCTGTGTCAAGGAGGAAAAAAATGTAGTTTGCAACCCAATGGAAGCAAACAAAACCAAAAGAGAAATCTGATAGAAGGGACTGTCGATTTTGCAGAACAGTCCAATGGTCAGAAAAGGCAGCTTAACAAGGGTGCTGGATTGTAAAATGCCCTCCCCCCCCCAAAAAATGTTATTTTTCCCTCTTCCCATTCTTTTCCCCAGGACAGAAATCAGTCCAGAAGCGATAAGACAAGAAAGAAAGCTACGTGTGGAAGGAAAGGAGGGGAACAGATGAGAGATTGTAAAAAGCTCAGTTTGAAATGGGTGTTTGTATGAAATTGTGTCTGTGTACATTGCATATATCAAATATTACGATCAAATAAACAAGAACTACAATTCTCTCTGTGTATGTATAACTTTTCTGTCCCATTTTCATAGTGTCTGACACTGTTTTAGTCCAAAATCTAAACTACTGCATGACATTAACTTTCTTTAGAAACAAAAGTTTGATCATTTTTTTCCCAAAACCCCATGTACTGTATCTTAAACTGCCATTCTGGTGAATCTCATCTGGCCTATTAATTCATCTATGCATTTAGAAATAAATGCAACACAATGAATTTAAGATGCCAATCATTCTAAAACTGAGATGGAAATATTTGAATTTCTCTATTCATTTTGACCGCAATTCTAAGAATTGACAGTCTTGTGCAAAACAACAACAGCATAGTTTTAAAAGAGTCAGTCTTTTCCACAAAACTCCTTTACTTGGTCTAAAGTACAGAGAAAAAAATAAATTGGCTACTTGCTACCGCAATAAATAAATTTATAATTTATAAATTTATAAACAAATAAATTGACTACTTGTTACTTCAAAAAATGTTGCTGATTCTAATGAGCTGATTTGCAGCAAATTACTGTTTATTTCAGAGTATAAAACTCACCTTCTCCGCCCTCCCCCAAAAAAGAGGGTGAAAATCTGGGTATTTTTATATTCTTAATGTAGCCCCACCCAGCTTCTCAAACAGAGGTTTCAGATGCTGAAAAAAGCATAAGAAGGAAGCTTCAGAAAAGAAGCCCCCAACAGAGCTTCAAAGACTTTTTTTCTGAAGCTGTTTTAGAGGCTTTCAAAGGCATATTCTTTTTTCTGCAATGAGTTTCAGAAGTTTCAGAGGAAGGAAAAAAAGCAAAAAAAAAAAAAAAAAAAGCAAGGCACAGAACTCACAACCAAGGTACCTGTTGCTAAAATTCATCTCTGGAACAGCTGATTGGAGGTATTCTAGGAGGCCAGATCCACCTGCCAATCAGCTTTTTTCTTATTTTTCTCCCCAAAAACTAAGGTGCGTCTTATATTCCAGTGTGTCTTATATTCCGAAAAACAACAACAACAACAAAAAAAAACGGTAATCAAAAGATCACACTCTGTTTGCTATTGGTTCTAAGTATTTCTAAATTTTTAGTCCTTTTACAGATTGCGGACTGCACCTCATACAATCATGAATTTTGGCTATGATGACTAAAGAAAAAAGTAAAGATTTCTCCTTTCGAGTAATTTTTGACCTTAGGGGGTGGTGCTCATCTCCATTCCTTAGCCACATGAGCCAGTGTTGATGGAAGATACTTCCATAGTCATGTGGCCAGCATGAGTACACACTGAGGCGCAAGGAACACTGTCACCTTCCCACCAAAGTGGTACCTGTTTATCTATTTGTATTTGCATGCTTTTGAACTGCTAGGTGGGGCAGGAGCTGAGGCAAGTAATGGGAGCTCATCTTGTTGTGCGGTGCTGACTAGCTCAGTGTCTTTAACCCCTGAGCCATCACATCCCCTTAGAGGTACTGAAGCCATCCTCCAAAATATTCATCAGGAACTGTTCTGTCCTAGAGCAGTACTTTATCATATACGCTCACATTGTCTTTAAAATTCAATTTGAAAAAAAAAAAGAATAAGTATGACTCAGCGATACTAACATGAATAATTACTGGGCATCTTAGAGAAATAATTGTCTTATGGCACAAGCATTTGCATTTTAAAGCCTTTTTGCCTTTTAATCTTCAATCTGCTATAATTCCATATTTGCCAAGTTAAACTTTACAATTTAACTGTGAGATTGAAATCACTATTATCTTTATTTTATAAATAGACACAGAAGCTAAGCCAAGGCTATGATTTGCCTAAGTTCCTCTATCAAATTCATGATATATTACTACTACTACTAGCAGTAAGCTATAGTAAAGGTACCACAAGCATTTTATAAGGGATAGATTTTTTTAAAAAAAGAAAGAGGTAGCTTTGTAGGAACTTATGACAGCTGGCCATGGTTCTAAAAATCCAGAGCCATGATTAATGAACCACCAACTCAATTATAACGTAAATTAAGACTCCAGAACACATCAGCTATGTTAGAAACTGGGGAGCAATATGTTGTTATTTGGAACTGTGGGGTTAATATTGTTCTTCAGCATACTGCGCTGTTCCCTTATTCCTCCCTTTTTGTCCATTGTAGAGCTCTTTCCTTTTTCCTCTACCCTTTTATCTTAAGATGCCAACAAAAATCTAAATAGTTTCAGCGTAATAGGAAGAAAAGAATTCGGCATCTCAAGTCTTTTTTTTTCTTTTTAATTTGCTAAGGCCCTAATTAAACATATGAGTTTGAGGGAAAAAAAAGTCATGAAAGTCAGCGTTCTTGTCCTTGGCAAGAACAATAGCTCTCTGACAATGCAGTTGCTCCTTCAGCCTTCGCTTTGCAGCTTCTTCTTACAGTTCTCCAATTCACTTGAATGTTCTTGCTGCTCTCTTCACATTTTTTAAATTCCTCAATATTTTTCTATGTTGTTTACAAAATGCGTAATGGTTTTCCTCAAGATCACGATCACCACCATTTTGTTTTGTTTTTTTCAATGGTACAAAGCAATTCAGGTCACAATCTTACTGCAACCCTTGCTCTTTCCTATGGTGATTCACACCCTATAATATATATTATCACTTAAATCAACCTACCAGGATAATTATAAGATCATGCAAGCATCAGATTTAACACTCAAGAGTCAGGATAATTCTGAGCAGCTAGAATAGAACTGCTTAGAAAGGGTAAGTGCTGAATCTCTTGCTGAAAATGGGATTTTGTTGTGCGGGAGAACACCTGGAATGAGGACTACCCTATTCAGAAGCTCCCTGGGATTTTGATAAGAAAATAAAGCCCGTATGCCTATTAACTTTTGATGAAGTGTGAGAAATTTGGACCGCAAGCAAGAATTATCACTTTCAGTCCTGGTTTCATATTTTTATTTCTTTTTATCTGAGTTCCTATTTGTGGTGCTTTCATCTATTGACGTAGTGATTGGGCTCATACAACATACTTCACAAAGTCAGTTAAGGTTTAGCAGCCTCATTTGCACAAGCTAACTTTGGTTAGTATTAACTTTTTTTAACTCTGTTTCAAATAAAGACTGAAATAAAGACAATAAATGGTTCAGGATGTTGTGCAAACCTAGCTCATTTAGTTGATAGGTGAGTTGGGTGAATCTAGAAAATAGGTTAATTCTCTAGTCGGATTATGCTTTCCTGTGGTAGTGAATATAGACATTCTATTTTAAGTCTGATAGGAAGCTAGTGAGAGGAACACATCCCACCACACCACACCCCTAAAAAGAATAGCAAATATTAATGATATTGGGGAGTCTTTTTTGGATATGGTCATCACACATCCCAGAGATGAAGATAGATTTTATTCCCATGGCCCCTGGTGCATTATCTTAGAGTTTTTTGTTTGTTTTGATGGGATGGGATGAAATGGCAGCTGCATATATCAGTATTTAAATAGATATTCAGGGTTTTAAATGGAAGATGCTAGCTTTATTTCTTTAATTGCTCAGAGATGAAAATTTGTTAGATTATGTCTTCCAGATCTGAACTGCAAAAATCCAGAGACTCTTTAGTTGGCAGCAAAAAATAAAAAAAATAAAATACAGAAAACTAATCCTTGGCTGTCACCTAGGAGTGATCCCAATTTTTGGATCCCATATAAGGTAGCCTGTTTAGTGTTTCTTTATCTTTTATGCAGAACCATCTTTACCCACAGGCTGTTTGCTTTCGAAGCTTCCTTCTCTTTACTTTTATTTCCCGTCACCATTTCTCCTGCTACCATATCTCCCTACTACATTATTTTCTCTATTGGTATAATTTGCTACTGGTAAATAGAGAATTTTGCAGACAAAGAGAGACCAGGCTTAGAAAACAGATTTTCTCTATCAAAGTTAAGGAGTCCTTGTTTGTGCCAGGTGGCAATGAGACCACCTCAAAGTTAAAAAGTTTGCTCTTTGGGCACAGTTAATTGCATTGAAGATGAGAAAGAAGATCCTATTGTAACATAGAGGTCTCACCAAGGATAAGAGATAACAGTATGACTAAAAATCATTTCATAATTCTGCACTACAACACTAAACTCTCACATGAAAATATAAAATCTTATAGATGTTATGGCTAAGAATTCAATATTCAATCCCTACTCACTAAACGTCCACTGGATCCATCAGCACAACTATTTATAGGTTTTTTAAAAGTTATATATCTGTATAGGCAGTAATGGAGAGAACCCATGAGGTGGCATTTTGTATTTTCATGGACACATTTATCCACACATCTGATGTTGAGTGAGGGAGCATCTGTCTTTTCCTCCAAACAGACATCAGGGAACAAACCAAAAACGTGACGAAAACTAGTGTAAATATAGACCCATCAGTAAAACATATCATATCATATTGTGCATCTCACAATATATAAATGTATAACACTCAAAGTTGTTTGCTTAAGATGCTGCAAGTCTCATTTTTTTACAGTAACAAATGAACATTTTATTTATAAATAAACAATTTGACATGAAAACTAAGAAAGCTAATCCCCCAGTTAACAAAATAGGTAGAAATTGAAGTCACAAGAAATCCAGACTTTAGCAAGTGAAATATTACAGGAAAAGCTGAGAAAATAAATCTGCAACCTAAACTATGAATGTGTTTTAACTGTTGTAGTCATAATACTTATGAGGAATACAGAAAAAGAGAGACAGCTTTTCAGCTTGATGTCGGCTTGAAAATAAGCCTTATTGGCATACAATGCAGCTGTAGCTTTAGGTTGAAATGAATATTTGCAAATATTTAAACCTGGCAAGTTTCCCAGGTTTGATTGTCTATGTTTCTGGACCAAGAAATGTCAAGATAAAATTCATATTTGCAATTTGATACTATAATAATAAAGTGCATGCAACTGTGCTCTGGTAAATGATTTGTAGGTGGGACCATCTGCCTACCTAAGACAACATGCGAAGCAGAACAGCTTAGTCTGAATTGCTTCAGATGGCATCTAATAGACTTTAAACAAGTCTTCAGTTTTGCTTTAATGTAAATATTAATCATTTATTTGATTTGTAAAAATCTATGTCCTTTCTGGAAGCCAGCCAAATTCCTGATTTTGTTATCACAACAGCTATCTCAGCATTTGAAAAATGAATGTGCCAAAATTCTCAGTTTTGACACTGGGAGGCTTCACATGAGACATCTTATAAGCTGTCAGCTGTCAAATGTTATTACTGTTAGGCTACTTATGTCCAAAAGAAACAAATGAAGTAAATCACATTATGTTATTCTGATATTGTCAAATTGCAAATACTGCAGAATGTCAACTATCAGATTCATGTCAAGCTTGAAATGCTGTCAAATATTATAGGTATCAATGGTTTGGATCTGTTTTTAAGGAATTCTGGTGTGTTGGGAAATGGTTTATCAAGTTTTTCCTTGAATGCCATCATTCTGCTTAACAACTAATTCCCACAACACTGTCAAATAATTTACTAAGACTGTATTACTATTATTCTTCTCTTCCTTACTAGTATCTATCTCTTCCCACTTATTATTATAACCATGTGCTTGTATCTTTCAATTTATATTGTTTTTACTTGTTTCCTAGTACGATTTGATAGCTTATTAGTAACTTTGACTATCTATAAGTGTTGTATCTTTTTATTCTTGAAGAATGTATTTTATTCTCCTTACGTACACTGAGAGCATACACACCAAAGACAAATTCCTTGTGTGTCCAATCACACTTGGCCAATAAAGAATTCTCTTCTCTTCTCTTCTCTTCTCTTCTCTTCTCTTCTCTTCTCTTCTCTTCTCTTCTCTTCTCTTCTCTTCTCTTCTCTTCTCTTCTCTTCTCTTCTCTTCTATTCTATTCTATTCTATTCTATTCTATTCTATTCTATTCTATTCTATGAAGCATTATATTACTCCTAAAAATGTCCCAGAAATTATTTCAATATGTAGTCATAGAGGTTCCTTGGCATGTGGAAAATATATGGAAAGTATGGAAAGCTGTTTGTGAAAGTAAACAGTTTGAAAATTATTGGGATGATAATGTTGTTAATATAATCAGTTGTAAAATTTTGAATTTGTATCAATATAATTCATGGATCTTCTACTTGATTAAATGTGGGCAATAGCATGTTATTTTGTGAGATAGTTCCTGTTAGAGATCCTAGCTTGCATAGAATACATGGGCTTGCTTAGAGTAAAATTGGCTTTGTTTGCATTGTGGGATATACTCACCAAAATGGGCCAAAACTGATTAGGTACAATCTCTCTTCCCCGCTCCCTCTCTTTTCCTCCCTTTCCCTTCCTCTTCCCACCCTCTCTCCCTCCCTCTCTCTCTCTCTCTCTCTCTCTCTCCCTCCCTCCCTCTCTTTCTCTCTTGTCACAGTATGCAACTGAAACCACAAAATTAGCAAGCACTATTTATACTGTTAATAGGAATACTATTAGTCCTGGTGGTTCAGTGGTTAGAATGCAATATTGCAAGCTAACTCTGCCCACATACTGGAGTTCAATCCTGATGGGACTCAAGGTTGACTCAGACTTCCATCCTTCCAAGGCTGATAAAATGAGAACCTAGATTGTTGGGGGCAATATGCTGACATTGTAGACCACTCAGAGAGTGCTATAAAGCACTATGGGATGGTATATAAATCTGAGTGCTATTGCTATTGTTACTAATTAGAACCACTATGGCAAAGTTAAGCAAAAATATTACCAATATTAATAGGACCCTTGGGTTTAATCTCAATATTTCTGGAGTACCACTTCAATAACACTGGTATTGCCAAAATCACCATCAGCCAATTGCAAAAGGCAACTTTACTTGGAATAGGTTGCATCTTGTGACAATACCTTTAATAACATCAAACATTTGCCTATTCCAGGACTTAAAAGGTGGAAAAACACCAGTTCTAGTCTAAATATCTGGCTGATTGTGCAACCATCATCATCATCATCATCATCATCATCATCATCATCAATAATATATTAAGCTCATATGACAACTGATTTAACAGGAAGTATGATATGAAAGCTTTAATTGGACAAAGCCAAGCCAAACTTCAGAGTTTGGAATCTTTTGGCCCAACTTGTAATAGCCATGGCATATGCAAAAGGAACATAAATTTTCACACCTGTCTTTTTTATTAGTTACCACTATCCTGCCCTCTGTCATTCATGTCATGAACACCTATAATTTAGATTGTTGCAATGTTCCCTACATAGTTCTGTCCTTAAAAACCACTCAGAAGCTTCAACTGGTCCAAAACACAGTTGGGCAGTTATGAGTATCATATAGTTTATTCATACAACCTCACAACTTTGGGAACTGCACCGAGATCTACACTAGTAAACTTCTGGTTGGGATCCAAGATGTTAGTTGTACCTTTAAAGCCACACATGCCTCTCTTTGGCACCAGTCTCTCTCTCTGGGACAGGCTGCCAGTAATTTCTGCCCATTCATCAAAATATGGAAAATAAGAGTCTTTCCAGATCTCTAGGCATGTGAAAGGGATTTCTTCATTGCTGCTACTCTTCGCTAAAACATCCTTTCTCTGGGGGATAGATTAGCCCCAGTGCTCTTGAGTGTTCGAAAAGCAATGAAAACCTGACTTTTTAAATGAGATTTTGCATTGGATGTGTTTGATTTTGATACCTTTTGCAGGAGAGTGTTTATATAGGTTCAATTGTTTGATGATGCCTGTGGTAATACAATATTACAGTATTACATATGTACCCTCCATATACAGTATTATAGATGTGCACTGCTTAATACAGGTGGTTCTCAGCTTACAATCATAATGGAGCCCAAAATTTCTGTTGCTAAGTGAGAGAATTGTTAAGTGAGATTTGCCCCATTTTATGACCTTTCTTGCCACAGTTGTTAATCGAATCACTGCAGTTGTTAATAATATGGTTGTTAAGTGAATCTGACTTCCCCCATTGACTTTGCTTGTCAGAAGGTCTCAAAAGGTTATCTATCACTTGACCCTGGGACACTACAACCATCATAAATGTGAATCAGATGCCAAACATCTGAATTTTCATCATGTGACCAATGGGGATACTGCTATGGTTGTAAGTGTGAAAAACATTCATAAGTCACTTTTTTCAGTGCCATTATAAGTTCAGTCACTAAACAAATTGTTTCAAGTCAAGGACTACCTGTATTAATCCTATAATTCCTTTCCACAAATAACAATAATAAATATAAATATAAAAAAATAAAACTCATGAAACCAAAAGAAAAGGTTGTAGAAGATGAGAAAGCAGGCATTTTGTGATTTTGTGGTGTGATGAACTTGTAGGTTTAATTATGAACAAAAAGGCTAAAATTGATATCAGAAGGTATGAATTGGTGTCATCTAGATTGTTACAGGTGCATAAGAAACTTGGAATTCATCAGTTCATAATAGTTGCATGTTGAATTCTAATGAATAGTAACAATGAATCAGGGATGAATTGGTGGAAAAATTGTACCGTATTCTGAATGAATGTGATCAAGGGAAGTAAATTATTCTGCCAGGTGATATGAAAGAAAGGATGAGAATGAAATGTGAGAGTACAGGAAAAAAAATGATTGGATAATTCAGAGATCCAAGAATGAATGGGCATGGTGACTGTTTGCTGAATATCTGCTTAGAAAAAAGATGTAACACATGTTTTAAGTAACTCTACTCACTAGTATTCATAGGAACAGAACAAATATCAATCAATCAATCAAAAAAACCCCCCATCAATCAAAGCATCCAACCATCCATCACACTAAACTTCCAATCATCCGTCGTACAGAACCTTCAACCAACCGTCGTTCAACCAACCAACCTCCAACCATCCGTCGTTCAGAACCTCCAACCAACTGTCATCCAAAACTAGGTATGCACGCCCCTTATTTCCTCTACACCAAACACAGGTCTTAAATGCAAATTGATAAATGCAAGAAGCATTGTAAATAAATTGCCTGAATTTCTCCTCTTGTTAAACACTGGTACATTTGATATTATATTTGTAAGCGAAACATGGCTGAACTCATCCCTCCCTGACTCCATTATTTCAGACAAAGAGTATCATGTTTTTCAGTCAGATCGCGAAACCCGCAGAGGAGGTGGAGTGGTTATCTTTTACAAAAAGTCACTGAATCTAAAAAATATTCAAGTTGCACATAAACTTTCTCTTCCTGAAACTATTGTATGCGATCTGTCCCTTAACATCACACTTCGATTCTTACTATACTACAGAGCCCCTGACTACAACATCGCGCATGCGAACATGTTAACCACACTACTAGCATGGGCTACCTCTTGCCCATATCCTCTCATCTTTCTGGGTGACCTCAATCTACCTCTTATTAACTGGATAACAAATGAATGTAAAACTGAACCCATCCATACTACTCTGTACAACGCTGTTACAAATCTAGGTCTTGAACAACTAGTAACTAACAATACAAGACTCAACAACTGCCTTGACCTCATCTTCTGCAACAACACAAACTCAATTAATGGACTACAAATAAAAGAACCCTTTTCCAACAGTGACCACAGCATGATAAACTTTTGTCTCAATATACGCCCTTACAAAAATCGTCATAATAATGATATTTCAAACTACAATTTCAAAAAAGCCAACTATGACCTTATAAACACCGACCTCTCATCTTTTGACTGGCAAAATCTATTCTCAACCTGTATCACTGCTGAAGACCACTATAGAGTTTTCCTACTTGAAGTCAGTAGAGTCATTAAACTTTACGTACCACAAACCACCACCAAAATCAGAAAAAACAAATTACCCATATCAATAAAAAAGCTCCAATCCAAAAAAAAAAACACCCCTCTGGAGAAGAAACAAAACTGGCTCTGTAGCCAATTTCAGAAACTACAGAAATATATGCAACCAAATAAAAATTGAATGCACCAATTACCACACCAAGCAAGAAGAAGACCTTCTGTGCACAAAATCCAATTGTGTTTTTTATAATTTTGTGAACAACAAACTTAAAGACTCGAGATCCATCCCACCACTAAAAGGATCTAACGGCAAAGAATATAATGATGAAACAGTTAAAGCAAACCTCTTAACACATACTTTGGCTCAGTCTTTGTTAACAGTAATGGCTCATAACCAACAATCGTACCAACAATGAGTACAACGACCTAACACAAATAGATTTCACAGAAGATAATGTTGAAAAGGCCCTTCGCAAACTGAAACCATCCCTATCTATTGGACCTGATGGTCTATATGCATACTTCTTAAAAAAGCTTTCCACTAATATAGCAGAATCCCTAAGCATAATCTTTGAAAAAGCTTTCACGACCAGCTCCCATCCCAAACTTTGGTCACTAGCCACGGTCATCCCTGTCTTCAAAAAAGGAGACCCCAGCCTAGTTGAAAATTACAGACCAATCTCTCTATGCTGTGTCACCTGCAAAGTAATGGAATCTATCATCAACCAATCCATTACCCTCCACCTAGAAAGAAACAACCTACTCTCTAATAAACAATTTGGTTTCAGAAAAAAATTATCATGTAATTTACAACTTCTTCACTGCAAAAACATATGGACTACAAATCTTGATCAAGGCAAAGCAATAGATGCAATTTACATAGACTTCTGTAAAGCTTTTGACTCAGTGGTACATGATAAACTTCTCCTAAAACTAAAATCCTACGGCATCTCCGGACCCCTCCACAATTGGATAACAGCTTTCCTGTCAAACAGACAACAAGTGGTCAAAATTGGCAGTGCTCTATCAATTCCTGTTCCTGTCAATAGCGGTGTTCCCCAAGGCAGTGTTCTTGGACCAACACTCTTCATTTTATATATTAATGATCTCTGTGATCATATTGTAAGTAATTGTGTTCTCTTTGCTGATGATGTCAAACTATTTAACACCACCAACAATACAGCTATCCTTCAAAAAGACCTTGACTTTGTGTCAGAATGGTCAAAAACTTGGCAACTCCAAATCTCAACCAGCAAATGCTCTGTCTTACACATTGGAAAAAAGAATCTAAACACTAAATACAAGCTTGATGGACATTACCTTACAGATGACCCCTACCCTGTTAAAGACCTTGGAGTTTTCATATCAAATGATCTAAGTGTCAAAGCCCACTGCAACTACATCGCAAAAAAGGCTTTAAGAGTTGTAAACCTAAACTTGCGTAGCTTCTTCTCCAAAAACACTACACTACTAACCAGAGCATATAAAACATTTGCTAGACCAATTCTTAAATACAGCTCAACTGTCTGGAACCCATACCACATTTCTGACATCAATACAATTGAACGTGTCCAGAAATATTTTACAAGAAGAGTTCTCCACTCCTCTGAATACAACAAAATACCTTATGCCACCAGACTTGAAATCCTGGGTTTAGAAAACTTAGAACTCCGCCGCCTTCGACATTACCTGAGTTTAACTCATAGAATCATCTATTACAATGTCCTTCCTGTTGAAGACTACTTCAGCTTCAATTGCAACAATACACGAGAACACAATAGATTTAAGCTTAATGTTAACCGCTCCAATCTTGATTGCAGAAAATATGACTTCAGTAATAGAGTTGTTAATACTTGGAATACGCTACCAGACTCTGTGGTCTCTTCCCAAAATCCCCAAAGCTTTAACCAAAAACTATCTACTATTGACCTCACGCCATTCCTAAGAGGACTATAAGGGGCGTGCATAAGAGCACAAACGTGCCTACCATTCCTGTCCTAATGTTCCCTTTCATTATATCCAATTAATATAGTTATTACATGCTTATGCTTATATATAGGCTTATATATCGTATAGTTATTTCATGCTTATGCTTATATACACTGTTGTGACAAATAAATAAATAAAAATAAATAAATCAATGTAAATGTCTGCTTTGCTTGTTTTAAATGAAAGATTGGAAATAATAGTGCAGTGCACTCGAATGATGAAAGGTTCTAAATGTAATGCAGACTGGTTTTTGATAATGTTAAGAGTGAATTTTGGGAAAAAATATGGGAGAAAAAAAAAAAAGAACGCAGGAAGGATCCAACCCAAGAGTGCAAGAACGATTGAAAGAAGAGAAAATGCATGTATTGTAGGAAAAAAGTACTAGTGTTTCCTAGCAGGATGAATGGAAATAGAAAGTAACAAAGAGTTTGAAAATTACTTGGAACAAATTTAAATGTATTTTATTACAGCATGGCACAGAAATGTGTGGAATTATTCTAATGGGAATTATTAAAAAGGATGTTTAGTGGAATTATGCAGTAAAAGAAGCTCCAGATGACAAACAGTGCATATAAGAGAATAATTGCTACTAAAATAAATAAACAAAAGAATAAATGAGAAAGAGCAAATATATTTTATAAATATATAGAGGAGAAAAAAGCTGCAAAAATGTAGTCAAAACAGCAAAGAATGGTTAAGATGAAAAGAAGTGCAGCAAAGCCAGCACAGCTTTAAATGCAATTTTAAAAAATCCTTTGAAAGTAGCCAAAAATATCTAAAGCATGAATGGAATTTTTTTAAAAATAAACACTATTGAATGAGTTGGGTTGACTCTGAAGTAAGAGAATGCTGGAAGAGGTATTTTCAATACTGCTACAGGAATGATAGTTAGATGTTGAGCTTATAAATCTAGGGTCTAATAAAAATGGATGAAAATGCTTTGGGAAAGTGAAAAACATTCAACTTTCAAAACTTTTTGAAGTTTTCAAAACTTGTAATATTTTACATTTTACATTTTTTCCCACTTGTCTTATATCTACATCTGTAGATAGTGGAAGTGGAAAAATTTAAAATACAAAACAAAATGGTTTTGTTTTTGAGTGGCCGTGCAGTTTAACATACAGAGAGAGACTGTCTCTGCTCCTGACAATTGCAAAAAGTGCTGTTAATGTCCCCTATATGAAGAGAAATGTAGCAAAAGTACAAAAATGACAAGGTATTCATAAAGCATGCCTGGGAAAATTTACGAAAGAATTCTGATTAAAAGTTTGCAAAGGTTAATGGGTAAGAGGGGCAAAATATGCGAATTGCAGTGTAGGTTTATGCAGGGTCTCTGCAGATAAATTTATGCTCTTTATGAGATCAATGAGAAACATATTAATTTAGCAAGGAAATTACATACCATCAGGGTATGGATGTAAAAATTAAGACTCAGAAGTGGCAGGGAAAATTGAATGTATAATTGCCAACAAACGGCAAGAAAATAAAGCAAATAGCTGGCTTGATACAATTGTTTACTAACTGTGCCTATATGAATGGAGAAATTTGAAGGCCTACAAAAATAGGAAGAAAGATAGTCAGCAATATTTCTTCTGTTGTGAGGGATCTATATCTAAAAAAGTATAAATTACACTCTTATATACTCTTTGTTACATGAAACTGACAGTTGGATTTGGAAGGAGAATAGCAATAGCACTTAGATTTATATACCGCTTTACATTGCTTTACAGCCCTCTTTAAGTGGTTTGTAGAGTCAGCATATTGCCCCCAACAATTTGGATCCTCATTTTACTGACCTTGCAGGCACCCAGCAGTCAGCAGAAGTAGCCTGCAGTACTGCACTCTAACCACTGTGCCATCATGGCTCATAACATTGAATGGAATGTAGTAAGAATGGATTATGAGCTAAGATATGGGTTGTGTCCAAAACAAGAAGCAATAGAGTGATGAATGAATATGGACTTGGAATGAATATGATTTGAATGCAAAAGTATGTGATTAGTACAAAAGAAGTAAAGTAAGGTGGTTTGGGCACTACAGAGAGAATGAATGAGAACTGAATTGCAACAAAAGGCATGAAAGGAAAGTAAATTGTCTGAGAGGAAGAAGAAGACTAAAAGCAATGACACTTTGCAGACTAAGCTGCTTGTCTTCCACTGTTGGCCTCAGGGATATATCAGTAGGAATCACAACTATATGAGCTTATTCTACTTTATTGTAAAGCTATCTTGCTGACAGAATCTTGTAAGTCTGGAAGTACAATTCTAGCACCACCATCTCCTTTGCAACCCAAGAAATGAAGGGTGGTCTCTTCTGCGCTTCTTGCCCCAACTATTATCCAATTGTGGTTTATGCTGTCTTTTATCTGATTGTCCCCTTGGCCCAATCTCCAAAGGTCTTTCCTAAATAGCATTATACCCATGTTGCTTCTGCCTGTTTGTTTAGCCAAATTCAGAAATCCAGTGGGTTGGCAACGAGACTACAATGAAGATCAGTGCCTCCTGACCAGTCCTTGTGCTTTCTGTTTGCTTTCCCAGATACTTACACCTCTCTGCTTTCATATAGTATTTCCTTTGAAACTAATCCCTTCCTTCCTTCCTTCCTTCCTCCCTCCCTCCCTCCCTCCCTCCCTCCCTCCCTCCCTCCCTCCCTCCCTCCCTTTCCCTTAGGATACCCTCATGCTCCAGCATCTTCCAGGAGTGAATTAGGCATATATGTATGCATCATTACATGCCACTAATGAAATATTGCAAAATAGCCACTGCAATATATCAAAGTTTGAATTTGTACCTAACTGGACATCAGGTACAAGACTATCCAGAAAATAGTCAACAGAAGCATTGGCAAATGAAAATTTTAATCAGAATATATGAAGGAACAAATTAGTTTCTGTTCTAATTAATTTTCTAATAGGTTTGGCTTCAGAGGTTAGTGTACAATAGGTTATGAAAGAATGCGTAATAACATATTTACCATATTTATTATGGAAATATAGTAAAACGATGGAGAGTCTGCTAGCTCAAGCCATATGGCCAGTTCAAATCTGATCTCATACTTCCTGAGATGGCAGGTATCTTGCTTGTGTGTTGCAAAATCTTGCACTTTCAAGTGTTATATTATAAATAGTTGCCTGCATGCAGAGCCTCACTGTGAAGTTACCCACAGTAGGATTATTTACAAACAAGCAAATCAAGATAAGGAAGCAAATGTGATAATGTGAGAAAGAGAGAGGCAGAAGGAGAAGGGGAGAGAGAGGGAGAGAGAGAGAGCAAGATAATCCCTCTCTGAGATAGTTGACATAGCCATCTGTGAAACTTTAGTTGGCTTCATTCTTTTGTAGATGATTGTTGTATTTACTTCAAACTGTTTTCTCTCTCTCTGCTTATGCTTCTTCAATGACCATTTTCACATTCTTCTCACCTTTCTGTGGCTGTATCTGCTATGTGCTCATACAGAATGCACAAGGTACAGAAAAAGATTAGCTACCTTGATAATTACCTAACCAAGTTATCCTGGAGAAATAAAATTTAGACTGATGTGGGACAAGCAGAAATACTGGAGTGAGAAAATTCAGGCTACGATATATTGATGATATGTAATATTTTAAGAGAGGTATCCATACTTTGAAAGTGTTGCTGTTACTTTCATAAAACATCACCTTTTTAAATTGTGGATAACCTCTGCAAATATATTCTGTAGCTTTTTTTCAATATGGGATAAATATTTTCCTCTATGTTTATTCTCCAGACAATGTTTAAAAGTGTTTCTAGATTTTGATATTGATAAGCATATTATATGAACATATTTATACCACTTTTGAAAAGATAAGGAAGATCAATTGATGCAATAGGTTGGATTACCAACCATGCATCTGTTTGTGGATTGCATGGCCTCTTATATTAGTACATTGGGGTGGACAGAAGAAAATTAAACTTGAACCTGTCACAATTTATTCCAATTCAGATTTTGAATTATGACCCCAAAGAATAGCCTTTGGTTCCTAAACAAAACCTTAGAATAATCAGCCTGGCTCAGATTAAAATTCATCTTAAAAAAATCATAATATCAAGCATAAGGAATCAGGAGCCAGAGTCGTTCAAATAAATACAGGTTTATTGCATGCTAACACTCTCTAAAAGAATCTGGACTGCTAGTGGTCAAAGTAAATTGGCAGTAGATAAGGGTCAACAGAATTCAAGATGGGCTGGATTTAGATCTCTTGTGCGAAGGGACTTGAGACTGATGGCCTGCTTGACACCTCCTTCGGCTCAGCCTAGTCATCTCCTACCCATAATCTTTTTCTGGATTAGTCTTTTTAGTGTCTGGAAAATTGCCAGAGAAACATCTACAATCACCTAGAAAACTCCCAATCTGGAACAATAGAGGAATTTTGAGCAATAGAATCTAGAATTATAGAACATGTTGTTGACGAGCTCAGAAACCATGTTGCCCAGCCTAGCTTCAGAATTATACATGTGATTGCACTGGAATGCAAAGAGGTGCTTTCCAGAGTCTTCAAACTGGTATCTCTTGAAAGGATAATTGATGACATGAGTGTGTGGCTCCTGAGCAAATTAAATTGTGGACAGATCAAACATCAACTTAGCAGCTTTTGAATTTTGGTATGATTTAACCAGATCTGTAAGCTCTTGGATCAATGAGTGAATTAATACCAGTCAGATGTTGCTCTTTTGTAAACATACACACACACACACACACACACACACACACACACACACACATACACACAAAGAAAAACAATGTTAGGACAGTTCTGGACAGTTTAAACCAAACAAAATGTAACTAAAACATGAGGTGTACTATAATATAAAATATAAGTAGAAATATTCTTTGGAGTTTTTCTATGGATATGTATTTCAAAGAGCTAGTTCACATGAATTAAATAGATTGCTGATTAGTGCAGAAATGGGACAGAATGACTAATAGATGAACTTATGAAAATATGACAAGAACTGATTCACCCATCTCCACCAAGAAATAATGGGCTCTATACCTTAAATTGGATTAAAAATAGAATATTTAGAACTACAGTGATATTAGCCTGTAAAATCTGTACATAATATGTATTATGACAACCTATTTATGCATTTTCCTTGTACACATCTACTTTCTTGTTTAGATTCACATCTGTGACATTTAGAAACCTACACAGGGGGAGGAAAAACAGAAATATGACAGCCTTAATGTAGAAGAGGGCTGTTATATGCAAGCTTCATATAAGAGATAGCATGAAAATAATTTTGCGTGCAATCTCTATCCTCTTATCTTTAAAATAAACCAAGAATCAAAAAGAATCATGTACACAAATAAAGGTTCACAGATTAATTCAGATTATTGAGCAAAATGGGCTATTACATCTTGTCAACCTTGTAGTTATATAGTATAACTACTGTACATTCTACAGAAGGGAAGAAATAGTAATGCAAACTGCTGTATTGTACTGAAAAAAACCAGGCAAGTTGGCAGGCAGTGAAATTTAAACATTATTATTGAAAGCAATAATGAAGGTGGTCGAGAAGGAAAGAATTGCTCTTCGAAAGTAAGACATCTTTGGAAATGGATCTGTCTTCCATCACTGACTGAGCAATCCTGTTGATTAAAGAATGGTTGGGGAGGGAAAGAGCTATGTGGAAACTGTCTGGATAAGTTTGTGTCAGGATGGTCTCAAGCACAGACAGGTTAAGTAACAAATCCTGTGAACTAGACACCTCGCTGGTAGATTAATACAGCAGTATAATTTTTAGCTGTGTTACAGCTGGTGGCTGTTCTTCCTGCCAGACCTTTTTATTGTATCCCCATCACTGTGGCCTCATTAGCTCATTAGGCCTCATTAGCTCATCAGCTGCAGGGGCCTTTTTCCTAGGCTGCATGATCCACATGCTGGTCTGTCTCTAGCATCTATTGTTACCCTACAGGATTTCTTTGGTAGGTTTTCCTTATGTCTTCTGGCCTTCCAATGAAAGGCCTTTTTCAAAGACATGTTGTCACTGGGCCACTAGACCTGACTGGTGGACTCCTACTGGGATGCTTCCTGGATTTCATGCTGCCCTGTCGGCTGCAGCATCAGGTAAGTGCAGCTGGACTGCTCTTTAGCTTTTTAGCCAGTCAGCTCATTTCATCTTCAGCTCCCTTGATGAATAAACAGCAACTGTTTTATTTCAGACAGTTTCATTGTAAAAAGGAAATCTCCCCTGGCTCCCTGTTGGGTAGTAAATTTCCTTTATGTTGATGATATCATCAGTGTAGGCAGGTAGGCAGGGCTACTGGACATTCCTTTCTCCCTGTTGAGCTGGTCTGTCCTTGCATACTGACTTTTATCTTGCCATATGAAATATTTAATCTAGCCTTTCCCTAACTGTACTTCTCTACCACTGACCCAGCATTGCCCTTATCATAAAACTAAACAGATAACTTGCTGGTGAAGATGGCTGTTAATACTGTTTAGAGGAATCAATGGCATGGTTGGTGAGAATCAGCGGTTATACAAGAACATCACTTTTTCTGTCTTTGTCCTTTATGTGATAAATAGCTGTATAATACAATTTTTTCAAATCATCATATTAATCTTCTAAAACTTTGACATTTGGATCAGATTGCATGTTTTTTTTTTTTTGCACAAGCTACTGAATTGCTTTAATTTCTATCACTATGCGGGAAGCTGCTTATGTAAGGGGAGGGGAAGGGGGATTGTGGCACTGGCAAAACCTCTGCGGATTGTCTCCTGTAGCTAACAAGACAGCATCATGAATCCTTTATGGGTTTTAACAGCTAAGAGTGAAGATGCTCAAGCAGGCCATTCTTTTTCAAGACATACAGCTGTTCTATAACTGCTTCCTGGCATGCCCTGGGATTGCAGAGCGGAGGAGAGATCGCAGTAGGACTCTGCCTGGTTTAAAGAGAAATTACTGCTGCACTGGATTGTTAGTTTCTATTTGTGGCTCTTTATTGGGCCTTGGCCATGCTGGGAAAGCAACTGGTGTAATTATATTGTTCTCTCCCTCTCTGTGTCAGCCTGCAGTGCCCTTTCTAACCTGAGGAAGTAGGATATACAACTACTGCCTGCAAGCATTGTCAGAAGTAGTACAAGGGTGTTATTTATTATTTGGTGCAGACAGTTGAATAGACAGATATATAAATAAAGCAATCCTGTTAACTAGAACTTACTTTTTTCTGCTGTTGCTTTCCTAATGTATGCCTTACAATATAATACTGGGCATGATCACACATTTTTGTGGAATAATAATTAATATTATTAAATCATAGCAATTAAATACTTTATTTTAGGGCAAGTCCAAATATGTAAAATAAATATTATTACAATTTTTTAAAAAAATGGAATCTATAAAAGAAAGTTTAAAAAAAATTTAAATAGGGTGAACAATAAATGCTATTAATAGCATAACTGCTATTATGAAGATCAGATGCCACTTCTATATAACCTTTTCTTTTGTTTCTCTTTGTCTTTTCTACTTCTCTTTATTTCTTTTTCACTCACTTTTTCCTTTCCTTTATACTTCATACTTTCAACTTAAGATTTGTGTTTTTATTCTGTTGAAAACATCTTTAATAAAAATATTTTTTTAAAAAAATCTGGAGTAGTTTGTGGAAGGCTATTGCTGATCATTTTTCAAAATTCACATCAAGATGGTCCTTTCTCTGTATGCACATAATCTAGCATAGAAATATGCCCTAGAAACATCTGGATAAGGCTACTTCTTGCAGCAAATCAATCTATACCGAGAAGCATAGGGATGCATTGTCTATGTTTGTATTTATTGATAATTTACACTAAAAACATTCATGATCCCTATTAATTAATCATGTTAATTTATTATTGTTTCTAGTGAAGGGTCTAAATGTAAAATGTTACTAATAAGGTTTGCTTCTTCATCCCCAGACATTATCTAATTGGCAATTAAAATGAGAACGTCCTGGATTTGTTTTTCTCACTGCTCTCTGTTCAGTTAGTTGAGAGAAGCTGCAAGCTCAATTTATGTTTTTCCTTGTTAAGACATAGTTAATGAATACAGAGCCTGCTTGGAAGATGTGAATAGGCATTATATGACTTCTCTAATTGGTCATATATCATTTTGCCAAAAGTACTCAAGGAGGAATACATAATCTGGTGCTTTCCAGATAATTTCCACAGTCTTTTGCCAAAAGCTATTGCTGGCCGTGGTTACGTTCAATATACCTATTACAATAGAGTATTACAATTACGCTATTGTAATAGAATTGTATAATTTCTAGATTTAAGAGAAATTTTGCTATTTTTCCATTTTCAGCTTGTCTGCTCAGGCATTTCTATATGAAGGAACAACAATGGATTCTAGGACATGTTCATGTACTTAAAACTTTTATATACTAATATTCAGACAGAAAAGGTAATTATGGTATTTGCAAGGATCAGCAAGAAGTCAAATATCATCCTTAAAATTAAAGTAACTCCATCTTCTCTGACCTATTTTTATTTTTTAAGCAAACCATCTGTCTTCATTTCTGTTGCATGTGTAACCTTTGGAATGTTGTACAGTTTGTCTTATTACATGCAACTCATTCTATTCAACAGATTAGAATGGAAAGCTCCTGGGAGACTTTCATGCCAGTGTCCTCTTGGGACCCTAATGACCAATAATGGAGTTCCCCTATTAATGATATTGAGAAGGCCTGCTAGAAGAGTCCTTTCTGGACCCATTCCCCCAGTTTAAAAATTCCTTGCATCTGTAATTCTGAGCTACTCACAATATTTGCTGCCATGTAGATAATACACTGTTGCAATAGGTGAAGTTGTAAAAAGCCACTGGAAATGAGAATCAAGGTAAATGCTGTAAATTCCAGGGGAAAGTTTGGAATCTAGTTGTACACTGCCACCTACTGCCTTATATATACCATTGTACTTAAAAAAACCCACCACAAAACCTTTAATCAGGCCTTAAGCACCCCAGCTAACGTAAGGAAACTGTCCTTAAATTAAGGAAACTGTCCTTGACTTTCAGAGAAAAGAGTGTTACTATTGCTAGATATCCCTGCAATTCCATACAATCCCCCTTCTCAGTTTCCCACAGCACTAAGAGTGGCAGCCCTGAAGATCCAAAAGAAAAAGATGGCCTCCAGGGCTGACAGAAACTTATTGAATTGCCTGATGTCAGTGCACAAGGAAGACATTAACATGCAAACCAATTTGCCAGCATACCAAAGATGATTAACTGGCCATTGTTAAGTATGGTATGAAATTGCAATCTTTTAGGAAGTTTTTGCTTGCAATAGGCTAAAAGATGCTTATGGGTCCTTATCTAGAATTCTTATATTAAAGTACTGTATATGCATTAGACAAAAACACTGTCAGATTTATGGAGGGAGGACCATAAAATAAGAAAATGTAAATGGATGGATGAATCCTGGTTCCAGTTTTTTAAAATTTGTAGTTGATTTTGCCTCTATTTGAGTCCATCTGTGTTTTCTCCATTGTCTCCAATCAATTTTCGTTTCCCTTGCCCTCTACTTTCTGCAGGCCATCAGCTTTAACCTTTTGTCAGCCTTGATTGTCTCTTTGCTTCATCTGCCACCTTACCTCAGTTCTCCACTTCTTTTTCCTCAGACATTCCAAGAGATGGCCAAAATGGTGAGAATGTATATGGAAAGCTGGCTACGAAGACAGGCTATTGCAGAGTAGGATGGTGAGTGCTGTCCCAGTTGCTGTCTCTTCCATACATTGGGTGACTTTCTAATAAACTGTGTATCTTTGTGATAATATAAATATACCCAGTACATAATGGTAACTCTTGTGTGGTGAGATCTTGCTGAAGTCTCACTGCTAAAGTTACTTGTTAGCTATTCAGATTACTATATGATTATGCATTGGTGTCACTCTTTTTTTAAAAAGGAATGTCTAATTAAAAATTTAAGCAAAGAAACCAGCAGGCTAAGGATTAGTTTAGAATGTTTCCCCAGGCATGTTGCTGTTCTTGGGTGGAGTGAACTGTTTGTGTGGAAAATATTCAGTCATTTTATGTTATACAATATATCCCACTTAACTGTCTCATGCAGTACACATCAGGATCCAATTTGGGTTGATCACAGGAACTAGAGGTTTAGTCTTCCAAACTTTCAGACAAATGCTGGAGCCCATCCTCAGGAAATGCATTCTGTCGTGTCCCACTCCCACTCCGACAAACGAGTATGAGTGAGGTTTATTGGGCTTTTCCTTTCACTCCTTGAATCCTCTCCGGGCATGGGGCCAGGGCCGGGGGCTGGAGTCATGACAGGCCTTTCATCTTCATTATCAGACTCAGAGTCTGATAAAAGGCCCGTTTGGAGATGGGAGGGGCCCGGCTGAGGAGAGGAGGGAGGACGAGTCACAACACTTTCTGTTGAGAGAGAAATTCCCTGAGGCTGGGCTCTAGCATGAATCCGAAAGTTTGGAAGACTAAACCTCTGGTCTCGGTGACCGACCAAGATTGGATCCTGCAACATTATCCTGGTGCATGTATATTTGCCTTCATTCGTGAGTATAAATCAGACACAGATGTAGTTACCACCTCACTAGATTTTAGCTGTAGATCATTTAATCATCTTTAGATCATTTAATACTCCTCAGTTATAAGATAAATGAGTCAATTGAATCAAATGACAACTCACATGATATCTTGCATATAAGTGATATCCATCCACCTATCTATCTATCTATCTATCTATCTATCTATCTATCTATCTATCTATCTATCTATCTATCTATCATCTATCATCGGATTATTTTCTGTCAAAGACTTTGTGACTGATGGTTGATTAAGCAAATGAGGAATAGCTTGCTTATGTGTGAACAGTACATCTACTGATCAGATATTCAATGCACTCTAAAGAGAGCCCATTAATCATTTACAGTGAAAAATGCAGGATTTGGATGAATGAGACATTTTATGAAGCTATACGAAAAAGCAGCTAACCCCATTTGCCAGTCTAGTTCCTTGCTATAATTATGATCAAGTTTGATCCTGGTCAAGAAAGGTAATTATGAATTGTTTTATGGGATTTCATGGATTATTTCATGAATTCCCCCCCCCCCGCTAATCTCTGGTTACTTCTCAGAATAGCTCCTATTTCTTGCAGTTATCATAATAGATTCTTTAAATTAAAATTGGCTTTTTCAAAGGAAGAGTGCTTAAGACATCTGCTTGATTTCAGGACTAAGCAGGCTTGCATTGGCTCTTGCCTATTGGTAGAATAACCTGGCTGTTCTAAATTTACAAGAGTAATGCATGCTGAAATCTGAGAGGGTCCCAAGTTTTCTTCCATGGCAAAACATTTTTCCATGTTACTATATTTATTCTTAAGATGCCTGAGAATTTATTTAGAACTCTCTTGGAAGTGATTTTACATTTATTCTACTATTATGGATGACAGATGGAGCCATCTTTCCATCACTATGAAGCTTTCCTGGCTGTCCACACTTCCCAGACTGGAAAACAACAATGGAGGAATTTCCTCATTATGCTTTTTTCATAATTGAATTGAAGTGGGGAAAGTCATGAAAAGTACCCCAAATCACAGGAGAGATGAGAACACAATGAATGATAGGACATTTACATAATTTGCTTCCTTCTGTTCATTATGAAGGACAAGAATACCACATTCCAGCCATTAGAATTATTTTGAATTTCTATTCCCATTTTTTAAAAAAGGAACTCTAAAGCCCATTTTCATTTATCAAATGACAAGTAGCAGATACAGAATTTTTCTGCATGAAACTAGTTTGTGGTCTCTAGCTAATTCTGTCTTCAATTCCAGAGTGAACTGACCATGGTCCTGATTTTTTTCAAATAAACAACAGCCTCTGCTAAAGCTATAACATTGCAGGCTCCAATCTGGAAGAAAACAGCAGAACAGTAATAGTGAGGGATGGCTGGATGAGAGGTAGAAAGCGAAAAAGAAAAAGAGGGATAAAAATTGAAACCATACACCTTTCTAATAACAGTATATATTGGAAACAAACAAATAAAGCAGGATGCAGATTGTACTGTTTGCAGAATATCCATATTCAATTATAACTGATTACAGATGAACATCCCAGCCTCCTTCATGCCATCATTATGTTCCTTTAATGCAGTGGTTCTCAACCTTTATAGTGCTGCGACCCCTTTAATCCAATTCCCCACGATGTGGCGACCCCTTTAATCCAATTCCCCACGATGTGGCGACCCCAACCCTGAAATTATTTTCATTTTGAATTTATCGCGCCTGAAGCCGTATTGGCTAGCGATCTGAACTGCTTGTGATTGCCTTGAGGATGGAGGCATTAAAGTGGAGACTCCTCCCCTATTAAGTTTATTGCGTCTGAAGCCAGATTAGGCTAGCGATTGGGAGTGATTGCAGCTGGCTTGAGAGGGAGACATCAGAGCAAAGATTTCTCTCTTTTTTAATTCATCGCGCCTGAAGCCGAATTCGGCTAGTGATTTGAAGAGCCTGCAGCTGGCTTGTGGAGTCAACCATTGGAGCGCGATTCTTCGACTTGCAAGTATACTTCCCATATTTCCAATGGTCTTAGGCGACCCCTGGCAAATCGTCATTCGACCCCCAACGGGGTCCCGACCCACAGGTTGAGAACCGCTGCTTTAATGTGTATGACAATAGAAAAGAGCTGAAAAAAGGGTTCTGGTCATTAGTCACAAGTAAGCTTGCATGGCCTTCTAACATGGCCTGTTTAGACAAAACGGTAATCATAGAATCAATCACAATAATCAAACCAGCCAAACTCATACAAATATAATGATTAAACTTACTGAAGCTCTTCCACAAGAACTTTAATCACATGTCAATGGATAACAACAGGTTGGTGTCTGTGGATAAAATGGGGTCCTGTACAGCCTCAGAGGTTCACTAACCAGATTAGGATTAAAATCCAGGGGGAGGTTCTTTCTGCCATTTTCCCAGGCAGAACTTAATTTTATTTGACCTCCAGGACTATGCAGGATCATAGAATCCCCTAGTTCAAATTTGAATCCATAGTCATTCTTAAAATTAGGAACATTGAATGTGAGAAAGTATTAATTCTTTCCCAGCATTATAGCATATCATGTTATGTTTATTTCTAATTTAGATTTATAAGGCTGTTGAACTCACAGCAACTCTGGACCAGTGGTGGGTTTCAATTTTTTTTACTACCGGTTCTGTGGGTGTGGCTTGGTGGGCGTGGCGTGGCTTGGTGGGCGTGGCATGGCTTGGTGGGTGTGGCTTGGTAGGTATGGCAGGAGAAGGATACTGTAAAAACTCCATTCCCACCCCACTCCAGGAGAAGGATACTGCAAAATCCCCATTTCCTCCTGATTAGCTGGGACTTGGGAGGCAGAGAATAGATGGGGGCAGGTCCAGTCAGAATTTTTACTACCGGTTCTCTGAACTACTCAAAATTTCTGCTACTGGTTCTCGAGAACTGGTCAGAACCTACTGAAACCCACCTCTGCTCTGGACGACATGCAGATTTAAAACAAACTCACAATACATTTAACCAATTAAAAAAACATGGCTACACCAGAAGGAACTAACATAGTACAGACAAACCAAACATAATCCAGTCCAAATGGACACCTGTTCCAGCCTAACCTGAGGAAGACTGTACACTGTAAGCCACCCTGAGTCTTCGGAGAAGGGTGGGGTATAAATGTAAACAAAACAAAACAAAAAAAAAGAAACTAAGTCTACAAGATTTAGTCCAAGGATAGCAGAATATTTGAAACTTTATGAGGATTCTATTCCAGAACGCAACACAGAAGGCATAGTTATAATATAATAATATAACAACAGAGTTGGAAGGGATCTTGGAGGCCTTCTAGTCCAACCCCCTGCCCAGGCAGGAAACCCTACACCATCTCAGTCAGATGGTTATCCAACATTTTCTTAAAAATTTCCAGTGTTGGAGCATTCACAACTTCTGCAGGCAAGTCGTTCCACTTATTAATTGTTCTAACTGTCAGGAAATTTCTCCTTAGTTCTAAGTTGCTTCTTTCCTTGATCAGTTTCCACCCATTGCTTCTTGTTCTACCCTCAGGTGCTTTGGAGAACAGCCCGACTCCCTCTTCTTTGTGGCAACCCCTGAGATATTGGAACACTGCTATCATGTCTCCCCTAGTCCTTCTTTTTATTAAACTAGACATGCCCAGTTCCTGCAACCGTTCTTCATATGTTTTAGCCTCCAGTCTCCTAATCATCTTTGTTGCTCTTCTCTGCACTCTTTCTAGAGTCTCAACATCTTTTTTACATCGTGGCGACCAAAACTGGATGCAATATTCCAAGTGTGGCCTTACCAAGGCATTATAAAGTGGCACTAACACTTCACGTGATCTTGATTCTATCCCTCTGTTTATGCAGCCCAGAACTGTGTTGGCTTTTTTAGCAGCTGCTGCACACTGCTGGCTCATATCTAAATGGTTATCCACTAGGACTCCAAGATCCCTCTCACAGTTACTACTATTGAGCAAGGTACCATATATACGGTACCTGTGCATTTTGTTTTTTTGGCCTAAATGTAGAACCTTACTTTTTTCACTGTTGAATTTCATTTTGTTAGATAGTGCCCAATGTTCAAGTCTGTCAAGATCTTTCTGTAACTTGAGCCTATCTTCTGGAGTGTTGGCTATTCCTGCCAGCTTGGTGTCATCTGCAAATTTGATGAGTTCCCCATCTATCCCCTCGTCCAAGTCATTGATGAAGATGTTGAAGAGTACTGGGCCTAAAACAGAGCCTTGGGGTACTCCACTGCATACTTCCCTCCATGTGGATGTAGTTCCGTTGAGGACTACACGTTGAGTGCGGTTGGTCAGCCAGTTACAAATCCATCTGGTGGTGGTGCTGTCTAACCCACATTTTTCTACTTTATCTAGTAGTAGGTTATGGTCTACTTTATCAAATGCTTTACTGAAGTCCAAGTAAATTATATTGACAGCATTCCTCTGGTCTACTAATTTTGTCATTTTGTCAAAGAATGCGATAAGATTAGTCTGGCATGATCTGTTTTTGACAAACCCATGTTGGCTTTTGGTTATTACTTTGTTTGCTTCTAGGTGTTCGGTGATTAGTTGCTTGATTATCTTTTCCAGAATCTTCCCCGGTATTGAGGTCAGGCTGATAGGTCTGTAGTTTCTTGGATCTGTTTTTTTTTTCTTTTTTGAAGATGGGAACTACATCAGCTCTTTTCCAGTCTTCTGGCAGCTCCCCTGTGCTCCAGGATCTTTGAAAGATATAGTTCAGTGGTTCTGAGATCACGTCTGCCAGTTCCTTCAGAACCTTGGGGTGTAATCCATCAGGTCCTGGTGATTTGAACTTGTCTAGGGTAGACAGGTGTTCACTTACCATTTTCTTCCCTATTTTAACTTGTGTTTCTAATCTGTTTTTTGTGGTGCTGTTTTTGATAGGTTGGATTGTTTTTTCCTTAAACAATTAATAAAATTAATAAATTAATAAATAAATAAATAATAAATAAATAAATAATAAATAATTAATAAAATAAGAACAATAAACAGTTCTTAGACCCCATCAGGTGCCTTAACAGATAGAATTCAGAGCATGTCTATTCTTTGCTAGATTTTTCCTGGATGAATGGAAACAATGAACAAAAGGGATCTCTCATATGCCAGGTGACAAAAAGCATCCTAAATACACCCAGAAATTCACTGGCAACCAGTTCAGCTCCCTCAGCAAGATTATGCAGGCATGTTGGGGCATACCCAGAACCGTGACACTACTGCATTCTGAAAGGGTATGGTTTTTGAGTGGTCTTCAAGAGCAGTCTCATGAAGAGCACATTGGAATAGTCCTACATGCGGTGATTAAAGCATAGGTGACTATGAGAAGGTCTGGCACATCAGGCAATTCTGTGCAAATTACTTCCTGCCACAGGAAAGAGCTGCAAGAATAGGCTTAGATCACATTACAGCTACCCTGATACAAATGACAAATCTAACATGTGACTGTCCTGTGTGTGTTCCATGCGAGCAATAAACTTCTGAGCCAGTCCAGCCTTTATCTCAAACAAGGACAAGTTAAAATCTTTAGCAGCAGAACTGAACAGCTGAGGCAGAAATATTGCTGCACAGTAGGGAGCCGGTACAGCAGCAACAAACATAATTGCTCCAACTTTAATGACAGGATCTCACATTTGGCCTCACATCTGGTTATCTCTGATGCAGTGGCTACTTGAGCTTCCCAGTCAACAATGGCTATCCCCCACATCCCTCCCTGGGTTCATGGCTGATGCCCTAGTCAAAACCCCAATGAGAACAACTCAAAGAGGGAAGCACTATCTTCTAGGTCCACCCAGGTTTTGATTATACATTCTAAGTTAGCCACTTCATCCTTGATAAGGTCATGGATGAGGAAAGGTTTGGTACAGATTAATATAGTATTTAACAGCAACAAATAGAGCTATTTCCCATAACGATCTAATGAGAATCTAATTCTCATCCTCATTTTACTAGTCTAGTGTGTTTGTAGATGCATGTGTAGATCTACCTATCTTTGAAATTTAGGACTGTTCATCCTATCTCGTTGCTTTGATTCTTTCCCCCAAATAAATTATCTAGAGGATCAAACTCTTCAGACATTATCAATCTGAAATAATTTTATGGGTTTATATGAATGGGCAACTTTATTGTCACCATGAATGAGAATTTGAGATCTTTCTGTTCTGCTTGATATGAACTTCTATATAACTTGGCATGTTGTCTAAACGTCTATCATTAGCCAAGATTGAATCTACTGAAGATAGTAGTGTGTTACTTTTGGGTCTCCCATAAAAGATTCAACTACATTTCTTTAAATTAAGTAAGTAATGAATAAAATAACCCCTACTGATTCAGTGAATACAGTATTCTCTCTGCACTTTTAAAACTTTGACTCCAATCCACATTGGAGACTCACTTCTTATAGTGTTGATCTAATAAATATCCATCAGCATATTGCCCCCACACATATTTTCATCACAAAATGTATTCGCTAGTTCAATACATAAGAGTGCCTTCATGCTGATGTTTGATATGTTTTCTCTCCGGATTTCTTCTCTTAGTCTCTGCCTCCTCCTTAGTTACTTCTAGCAACATGAGTTCCATTGAAAAGTCACCAACAAGCCCTGAGCTATAATAGTGTCTGGCAATATCCTGTAAAAACTTTTATTTCTACATTACTGTTTTTAATAAATAGAAACAGAACATGGTGTTTAGATACCAGATATAATGTGATGTTAGCCTCCTTGGGCTATTGTCTGTTACATTTAATGCCTTCTCTCATCTAATGTCATTTAGTTTTGTTGCACAACTTCCATAATTCCCAAGCAAGATGTCTTAACAGTGATTTTGAATGGGAATCTTTGAGCTCATAGATTAACACCATGGAGACTGCAGAGTTGGGGATATCTAAATAGAATTTCGAAAATGTGTGTGTGAGAGAAATAAAAATAAGATATTTATGAGCATATCCCCTTCCACTACAATTCCATGACCACGTCTTACATGGAGTAACCAAGAAACAGAGATGTCCATTCCCATTATCCACTTCATCTAGACAGATATTCAAGAAGGATACCTTGATTGAAAGATCTGACCTTGCAGAAAATACAAGGTTATGCATGAGATGCCAAATGACATTTAAAAATCCCATCAAATTCCTGCTAGGAATATTATGGAAATATAAGGAGCTACCTTACATTGAGTCAGGCAAATCCACCTAGTTCAGTCTTTCCTGCACAAACCAGCAGTTTTTTAAAAGATATAATTGAATGGGAGCTGAGACTTGTAATAGATTGAAATGCTTGTAGGGCCCGAACATTATGTCACAAACACTTTCAGGCTGAAATTCATCTCACAGGATATTACAGGAAGGTGTGAAATAAGTACTTCCCACATTCCTTCTAACAACCAGGTTCTGATCTTGTTCATTTATTATGTTATTTTGGCTTTTAAAAGGGTAAAACACACACAGGCAGCTTTTTTTCAGAGGACAGTCTCTATTATGTATAGTCTTTCTTCTCCCATTTAAAATAGACGATAGGAAGAAACTTGTGAGTAACTATTTTCCCCTTGTTTTGCCTCTTCTAGAGTGATGCTCCTGAATGGTATTCATGATGCTCAGCCTTGGCACATGTTCCCTAAGTGCTCACATGCTCTCTGAGGCAGGTTCTTTTTCTCCTGGAGGAACCACCACTGATCTGGGCAGTGGAACCCAAAGATATGTGCTGGCCCTACCGGAGGAAGAAGCATGGCGGAAGCACCGGCTGGGTCTGATGCAGCCTGCTCATTCCTGTAGCTTGTTGGAGCCAGACAACCTCATCTCACGTACTACCAGCTTTGATGCTCTCTATGAGTTGCGATCGCAGGAGAGAGAGTCCACTCTGGGTTTGGATGGTAGCAGCACCTTTGATCTAGGGCAAAGCCAACTTATCCCTGTGAGCCCTGAAGTCATCAAACGCCGACGAGGCGGGCTGATTGAACAGCGTGATATCATCAAGGCTCATGAAGCTCATAAAATGCAGAGCACGCCACAGGCAAGGCGGAAAGAATGGGAGTAAGTACCAGATTGAGTTCAAAGACTGCCTTTTCCTGTCCTGAAAAATTAGCAGGGGACCCTATAGTTTAGGTCTTCTCTTTTCCCGAAATAAGAAGCTGAGAGAGATTAATAGTCAAATGGGCTGCTTTGGTACAGAAGGGCATGGAAACATCTTTCCCACCTCTGAGCATTCTCTTTCCACCCTTTCATTAAAATCCAACTTTTTCAGATAATTTTTCCAAGAATATAATAGTTAGTTTCATTTAGTTTTAATCCTACTATTCCAATTTAAATAACACAGTTTATGTACCTAGGTTATCATTTCATTTATGGATAAGCTTTTTTTTTTTTTGCTAAGCATGAGTAAGTAAATAGGCCCTAGTTTTAGTCCTTGATATGTCCATACAGGAAAGGCCTCTGTTAAAAACCTCAGCCATTCTCAGTCATTCTAGTGAATCTTACATTCTCAGTCATTCTAGTGAATCTTACATTCATTGCATTGATTATTTTGTCTTAGGATAAGCCAGTATCTCTGTCAGACATGAACAACCAGACCCATATATGTAAAGTTTGAACTAGTTACTTTATTGTTTCCTGCCTATGGTGCAGGAATCTCCCCAGACTGGCAGCTTTCACCTGGGAAAGACTAGATAAGGTTGGAGGCATTTGGGAAGTGTTGTAAGTGTTGGACCTTGGTCCCTTGTGTTTATGAAGTGAGTCCAAGCTAATTCCCTACTTGAGCCTCCCTCCCCCCGGGATGACAGTTTCCTAAGTATATCATATAGCATTTTGAAAAGGAAAACCTCTATCAATTTTTGTAAGAATGATAGTATAATTAGGAACAGTATGAAGGATCTTTAAAGCCAAGTTCTTATTCTGAAATAGTTTTTTCTCTGTCCCAGGTCCTTGAATGCTTGAATTAATACCACTAAATAATGGTGTAACTAGAAATAATAATTTGTTGTTGCTGCAAGACTTGGGCTAACCCAGATTTCACCTCACAGAGGAGTTGTTATAGGAAAAACAGGAGGAGGAAGGTATATTGGACATATTTGCCGCCTTGAGTTATTTGTAGAAATAATAAAAGTGGGATATAAATAATCAAATAAAATAAATTTAAGACACATTTAGGAAAATAACTAAACTAAATGAGCTTGACTAAAATTCTGTACCAGTTGGGTAATACCCTGGACGTGATGCCCAAAAACCTCAAACTGGCATTCGACTGTTCACTATATTTGTTATTATTATAAAATGGTTGTGGTATATTCTGCAATTTGAATAGCTGCAGCAAGAGAAAGTTATATATATGGCAGGAAAAATTGCATAATAGGGTCCTTCCATTTTTCTGTTCTTTTCCACCCACAGTGCAAGTGCATTGGAAAGGTTAACAGAAGACAGGGTGGAAGGTGATTTTTAGTTATGGCCAAAAGGTTTAGAAAAGAAATCACAACTGCTGTGTATTTATTTATTTTGTCCTTTCTTTCTCAAACATAACCCAGGAATTGGTTTTTGGAATCTAGGCTACATCTATCCTCTGTTGAAATGGGTTGCACTGGAGGGATAAAGGTTTGTATATCCATTCTTCAGAACCGTTGTTTCAGGTTTCTGAGCTGTGTGTCTCAAACAGGCAAATGCCTGTTATTTATACTCTAGGCTCACAGGGCCTTAACCAATCATAGAACTAGAAAAAGCCTGCCCAAATATAAATGTTTTAAATTTCCCTCCAAAACAATTGGGTTCATCTAAAAGTTAGTTTCACTTTGTCGCAGTTAGCAGTTAGGCTCATCTAAAAGTTAGTTTCATTTTAACACAACTATATACATTCAATACATCACTTTTTATGTTCATTATTTCAAAAGTTATCTGATCCTTAGTAGATGTTTTATTCTGACAAATGCCTTTTCTTTTTGAAAAGCTGCCTGAGAATGCCTTCTCCTCCTGCCATGTCCACAGAGGTTGCAGAACCTACCAGTTGTGCTGAACATGGCTTGCTGAAGGTTACCCACCATGAGAGAGAGTGTCTCCATGGCAGTTCTTCCTTGAATACATCAAGGCTGAAGCTGAAAGAATAAGCCTTCTCACCTCAGACTCCTGAATTCCGCCAGAGAACAAACAGGATCTCAGGTCTTTGCTTTCTCCCTGCATTAAGCATTGCTAAGCAATGGGGGATGAAGTTGCATTATGTAGCCCCTGAACACTCTGGCCATACTTTTAAGCAAGCTTGTAAATACCTATAGTATTTGGAAGCTGGATGCCTGGCAGCTGAGTATGGCCTCCAGATCTTGATACATGATATTAGCATAGCTCCTCCCCTATTGTTCTCTCAAGAAGTAAGGGCAATAATGGCAGGGATGGTCCCAAGTGGTTTTCTCTGATGTCCCTCAGCTGCTTTGTTTTGTGCTAGATTCAGAGCATTGGCAAATGGGAGAGGAACAGCATGGAAGTGGGGAGTTTTTATTTACTGTGTGATTGGCATTTATGTTTTATTGTTGCTCAAGGTAGCATTCATGGTGATCTTCCCTGATTTAAATACAGAGCAACAGTTCCTTAAGGCAGGGTGGGTTGTCTGATATTAGATTGGAATAATGTCTTATTGTATTATAGTTTTTAATCTTAAACTATACATTGCTTAGGGCTCTTATGTGATTGAGTGGCTTACAAGTTTATTGCCTGGATGGATAGATTGATGCTGAGAGAGACAGACATGATGACTGGTCAGATTAATGAGGCCTCGATCTGGACCTCTCCAATCTATGTCTAACACCTTGATTATTTTGCTGAGCTAGTTCAGCTGAAATAAGAAAAATTGGCTTGGCTAATGTTCCATCACAAAATCCTTCCAAATATTCTCATTGTGACTGTGCACTGTCATCCTGATAACTCTCCAATTCTTCTCAGAATATTGACACGTTGTCCAAGTGTTTGATATCTGTATTTAGGAACTGTAGCAAACGGTGTCTTCTCATCCCTCTCTCCTTCCCCACCAAGCTCTAGAAAACATGGTCTAAAGTATGGAATGGGGGCCAATCACAATAAATCTGTATATGAGAGAGGTTGCAGGAAGGGAGGACAGTAAATGGGAGTTTTAGTGCATGAATAGAAGTCCGGTTGTACAATGTTAGCTGTTGCTCTTATATGCCATGTCATGGGAATTAGAATTTTGCAGGCTAAACAGTTGATGGCATGCTAAAGTGCTTTTCAGACTTACATAAAATTCCCACATCCTTGTGACGCTGGCAAACTCAGAAGACAAGAAAATATTTAAATATTTGGTAAGATCTTTATTATTCATAGGATAATGCAATGGAATCTTGAAAACCTGCTAAAGCAATTCTCTAAATTAATTTATAAATAGGATAATTAAGCCAGACTTAACTTTTCTCTTGCTTCTCCTCTTCTCTTTGCAACAGTCACGTTTCCTCTCTGGTGTTCATAAGGTTTGCTAAATGTTTCACCGTACCAAGTCAATGATTAGCATGTATCCAAGTCTGCTCTTGAACAGCTATACATTTCAAAGGATTCTGGAGTATGTTTTAGAGCAGTGTGTAACCTGGAGCCTTCCAAGTATTCTGGGCTCATAAAATCCTTCTCTACTGGCCATGCTAGCTTGGGTTGATGGAAGTTGAAGAGTCTGGCCCTGGTGTTCTCTCCCAGCAAATTGTACAGCAGACAAATATGCCCAACATTCCCATTCCCCTTCCGTTAGTGAAGGGACTGAAAAGCACAGACAGTATTCATATCCTCAGCTTTCCATCTACAGCTTGGTTAGTAAGTAGTTTAATTGTAATATAGTTATTTTCCTGAAGGCTATTGAATCAGATGCCAGACTTCCCAAGAGGAACAACTAATAAGGATAAAAATGGTCTTAATTCTAATCTGATTCCAAAGAAGACTATTTTTAAAGTGGGTTGAATCATTCAATCTATGACTTTATTGATACTTAATAGAATTTATTATATTATATTAGGAAGTGGACTGGAACTCTGTTTTTTAGCTTGGCCAAAAACACATAGTCCCCAGGATGCTGAAGGAGCTGGGAATGGTTTCTGGCATCCAATAATTAGCTTTATTATCACCTTAATTATACATTGGAGATCTGTCTTGCAGTTTGCCTGATGGTAACTGCTAGCTAACTGCATTAATGGATCACTAGGGAAAGCCCATTTCTCAATGGAGAACAAATGGTTTTGAATGAACACCCCCCTCCCAAACCCATCTCTGGGAAACAAATTCCTGCAGAGTTCAGTGTCATCCAAAGGGGTCAGTGTTGAAAATGCTGAGCACAGGGACCAAATTTAGTATAAAACAGCTTCCAATGTTTCTAACTCATTGTGCAGGAAAAAAATTGTAGTGCTTCATCAACCCACTAGCATCCCACCCTTCCTTCATGGCATTCAATTCATGTCATATTAACCAAGCTTATATTATGGAAAATGTTTTCAAGATAAGTTGAACTGAGGGTGTCAATGATTTGCCCGATGCCAACCACCAAACTAATGCTGGTTGAAAATTTATTACCAGGTGATCTCCGCTTCAAGTTTTATATTCCTACCTCTACATTATGTTGGCATTAGTGTTAGAAAAAGTACAGTGCGCCTTATAGTTCAGCCCATATTTACATTCATTTTTCAATAACTGGAATGTTAAAATTGGCTGAATTGGACTGAACATACAAATCAGCCACATGATTGTATAATGGTGAAGAGACCACATTTACAATTATTAATTGACAATTCTGACTATTGATAAAATTATCTACTCTAATCCCTTGCTTTTTTTCTTCTGGTCTGGTATTTAATATGGATTTATTCACAAGCTGTGATAAATTCCAAAGTTATACAGGTGAAAGATTGGTGCTTTGCAGTTAGCAGTAAAGCTCCCATAGAGCCTTATCATTTGCTCAGGCACTAAGGACTGAGGGAAAATCCTCAAGCATATAGATGATATCTGATTTATTTTTGGATATATATAGCCAAAATCAATCAATCAATCAATCAATAATAAATATTTATAAATAAATAAATAAATAAATAAATAAATAAATAGGGACGTGGTGGCTCAGGGGCTAGGACGTTGAGCTTGTTGATCGAAAGGTCGGCAGCTCAGTGGTTCGAATCCCTAGTGCTGCCGTGTAACGGGGTGAGCTCCCGTTACTTGTCCCAGCTTCTGCCAACCTAGCAGTTTCGAAAGCACGTAAAAATGCAAGTAGAAAAAATAGGAACCACCTTTGGTGGGAAGGTAACAGCATTCCGTGTGCCTTTGGCGTTGAGTCATGCCGGCCACATGACCACGGAGACGTCTTCGGACAGCGCTGGCTCTTCGGCTTTGAAACGGAGATGAGCACCACCCCCTAGAGTCGGCAACGAGGGGAACTTTTACCTTTTTATATAGCCAAGGCTAATTGTAAGGAGAAAAGCAAGGACCAATCTCTTGCCTCATGTTCTTTTTGGACAGCTATGTTGTCATCCATGCCTGGAGGGATGAACTTCTACAGTGGTGAGACTGAGGTAGGTCAGTCTTCTCCAGTGGATACTCTCCAGAAATGTGGTCTCCAATTTCCTAGCAAGCATAGTGTTTTTTCATTATCTCTCCTAATGCTTCAACGCTTGAAAATTGCCTGCCTTGCACTGCAATGAGTTTTTAAAATGGGCGCCATTTTTTTAAAGAGACTATAGAAAAATCTTTGCTGGTGTATGGAGTGGATATCATGTCCCTTTGACCCTGAGAGTGTAGATAGTAGAAGCACACTGGATATCAGTTGCCCAGGGCTGGTTTGATCCACAAAGCAAAATCAATTTCCCATTTTTGGTTCATAGAGGAGACTAGCTGGATGCCCATGCTTCACTACAAACTTATGTGATCGGGCATGATAAATTGACACTTAAAGCCTGAACTTGATGTAAAATGTGTAACTCCATAGCATTTATTCCATGTTGTTATTCCAGCCCGCAGGCCAGATGAGTCATGTGCTGGCCATGCCCATGCCCAGTTTAGCGAAGGATTAGCATCAGAGCATGTTAATATAAGGCAACTGGCAGTTGGGACAGAATTCCTTTCAGGTGGGGAGGGGGAGTAGGACATCTAACTCCTTAGCATCGGAGTGTGTGAATATAATACTGTATATGAAATATTAATGATCTGATGGTCATTTTGAAAAATCCTTTCTTAGTGAGCACCTAGAAGCCAAGAGGAACATACATGCCAAATTTCAAGTTTGTAGGCTTTACAGTTCTGGAGATTTTGTGATGAGTGAGTGGTATTTGGCTTTTATATATATAGATAAAACAGAGGAGCATTGTAATCCAATCAAGAATGCTTGAATAAGGCTTATTATTTCTCAGGGTTTCTTAATAACTTACAGGTTTTGAATATATTATTATGTATTTGCAAACATGGATGTCACACAGGTGCCATTCACATATTCCATGTTAACATGCGCACTTGGTAGTAAAGTTAGGTTTTTCTCTCTGTATACAGCCCTCAATGCTAGCAGACTAAGTATTGTGTCCCCCTTACCTTCAGGCTCCTCTTTTATCATAGGTACTTGAAGGCTTTCTACTACATATTATACTACCTGTGCTGGTGATGTTTATGCTGTGACAATGACACAGGAGAGCTTTGAAAGGGAATAGGGTTTGCTTCAAAAGTCAGATCACTGCCTCATTACCTCATTGGTGCTTGGTTTGTTGGATCATCAGTTTCAGAAGCCTGCACTAGTGCATCTCATATCCTGGATCTCCTTTATATGGGTTCTCAAATGCTTTGCTCAAGATGTCTGCAACTTCTGGCAGACTTTCAGCATGATGACAAAGTAGAAAGGAGGATTTTGCCATTCCCATTTATTTTGGGTGTGTGAAAATCTTGCAATGATGTCTTTTGTTTCTAATTAAAAGATATTTATTTAGATTTCATTTGATATGCAAGAAAATAAGCATCTGAACCTCATTAACTACACATGAATTCTATTGTCATCCATCTTCTTGGATCTTCTAAGCTTAATAGCAATGTTACTGAAATTGAGCAGGACTGAAATTGACAAGTGTTTTTGTCAATTTAAAGGGGAAACTTTCCTGTAGTAAAGAAAAAGAAAACGCTGAATACAAAATGCCCAGGAGATGGGAGAGCAATTTTCTCTCCTTGACTCACTATTTCAAGTCCACACATCTGAGGAGAATCACAGATCACTTTTCATTTGCTTCAAAATGACCAGAGGGATGAAAATGTTGGTGGTACAGAAGTGTCCCAAGTTAGTGAGATGGGTTTCCCTGAAAGCAGATGCTCCAACCTTTCACAACCTGCTGACTTCCAACATGATTAGAAACCGTTGAATTCATGGCGATTTTTCTGCATCCACTCCTCTCCCATATGGAGTTTAGAATTTTGTTATTTTCAGCATTGGTACCATAAAAGAGAGTGTGTGTGTGCTCATTTTTCATTATAATATGTCAATTTGTCAACTGCAGTCACAATATGAAAATTAGCCATGACCTTGAAACTGAATTATATTTATTTGTGTGGCCTTCTAAGCTACAGAAGCTTCCCACGCTATGTATACAAATTAAAATGTGAAGTGAATCATGAGTACATAGCATTTAAAATTCTGGCCTAGATACTCCCAACCTCAGTAGCTCCATCTGTTCAAAAAAGCAAGAGATTGGCCTTAGAAGAATGTTTTAAAAACATATTCACATGTGTGTACACATTCAGCTTACTCATACATCACACTGTCTACATTAGCATGAACTTCTACAATGTCTTGTGTGTCCCCAGCATTGAAATAACCAGGGTTAAAATGCCTGCAGCTCTTTTCTTTGTCCAGGTACCATAGTTACTTTATAGAACCATTAGGATCACTAATACTTGCACATTTACCTTCTTATCCCATTACATGTTTTAAAAATACTGCATGACTTATTGAATGGAACAGCTGGGTTGTGGATCAGGGAATTGCTTAGAATCTCTGGGGCTTGAAGAGAGAATGGTTCTAAGCTGAGAAAGTGGAAAAACAGTTTTTTGGCCTTTGGCTCCCTTTTGTTATCAGGCAATCAACCCTACTATCTGAAATGTTCCCACCAAGTTTATTATTTTTCTGTCTAAGATGATTTCACTAAGGGAAGTTACTCTCTCCTACTTCTCAATCAGTTTGCACTTGGACCGTAGTTAATTCAGTTAACCGTTGTCTATTTGGCAGCTGTACTAAGTTGTTTTATCTCTTCAGATGGTGGTTCCTTGGGATTCTTTTATTCTTCCCCTCCCCCAATTATTTTTTCAGCTCTGTAACTTGCCTTTGGTCCCATATAAGCCCAGAAATGCTTGAATGTGAAAAAGAGAGAAAGCACATTACACAAATTGGCTTTATTTGCTTGCAAGATCACCTATGCATTCTCGAACAACAATCAAACCCTTCTAAACTGTGGAGGTTATCTTTATATCTCAATTTCTTCTGTGCATGGCTGATAGTGTCTTACATTCAAGAGTAAGCTATTTTCATTGGAATATGGGTTGTTTCTATAAAAGTTTGATCAAATGCAGTACTATCCACTCTGGTAGATATGGAACCTTCCATCCTTTCCCATGGATGGGGTTGCACTTCTCCATTTAGAAGAAGAGCACAATCTGGGGATCCTCAAGAAATCACAGCATATGCTCAAAGAACAAGTGGCAGCTGTGGCCATGAGTGCCTTTGAGCAACTTCACTTTTGTCCTCCAAACAGCCACTTCCATCCTTATCACTTCATAGCTCACTTATTTCAATGTCCTGTACACAGAAATGCCCTTGAAGATCCTATAGAAACTTAAACTGGGTACAGAATGCAATAGTACCAGAAATGGTGGGCCTGCCTAGACATGCCATTGTGTCACTCACTTTTCAGTCAGTCATTAGAATTTTACACCAGTTCAGACACCCATTTTGTGAGATGCATTAGCTGCCACTATGCTTACAAAGCGATTGCCTTCTGTCAATAAGAAAACTGCAGATAACAAGGACTGAAAGTTGGACAGGAAAAACATTGTCCTAATCTACTGAAATATAAACATTTTCACTCTTTAGAGCAGGAGTGGTAAACTGGCGGCCTGTGGGCTGGATGCCTCATATGCAGGCCATGCCCACCCCAGCTCCGCAAATGGGAAAAACATCAGGAAACATCACATGACACAACAGGACGCTGTGACTTTGACTCCTATGCTTTAGAGCAGGGTTGTCAAACTCAATTTCATTGAGGGCCGCATCAGGGCTGTGGTTGATCTCGGGTGGCCGGGTGGGCATGGCCAACAGGGTGGGTATGGCTGACTGGGTGGGCATGGCCAGCTTGACGCCGCTCCCCAAACTGCTGGCCCATTTCTTCTGGGTAGACCGGGCCGAAGCCACACTGGCCCAAAGTCTCCTCTTCGCATTGGGTAGACTGGGCTGAAGCAATGTGGACTGGCCCCTTACATCTTCCAGGACAGCCTCTCAGGCTGGATCCGACCACATTGTGGGTCGGATCTGGCCAGTGGGCCTTGTGTTTGACACCCTTGCTTTAGAGGGATTGATGAATGAATACACACCTGAAGATTCACTCTCACAAATAGATTAATTGTTGGATGAGATATGAAGTAAAGGATTCTTCAAGTGAGATTGAAGAGCTGAACTCTAAAATATGGACCTTACATATTCTCTATTCAAATAAGGTATTTTCACAAGGGGATCAATTCACATGATCAACATTCAAATGATATGGTGAAATACGAAGTACTGAATATGGATGGTTAATCAGTCTTGTTATATATACTTATGCTAGTTTTACAACTGAATAGGGTGTAAAATGTCTTGTAAAATGCTTAGTTTCTCCTGCTGATATTAGTAAACTTGCTCAAGAACCTTGCAGGATTAGGACTTTTTTTTGGTTGCAAAGCTAGATTAGCCATCAATTGCTCACTTGACAGACAAAATACACTATTCCACTTTTTAGCATGAATAGCAGAATGATGCACATTTCAAATACATATTTTGGCTATTTATGATTTTTAAAGCATCTTGGTTCTATATCTAAAAATGTGAAGCAGCCTTTATAATAGGTATACTAAAAAGGCTAAATATTATCTTTTTTCAGCGATTCATATCATATGCTAGTCACGTTCTACTGTTCCATTCTTTATGGCTGTAGCTATTATAAATTATCTCATTAATATAACAGACCCCTCTTTCATTATTTAGACAGTATGTTCCTTTAGGTTCCAGCAACCAAAAGTTATGGCAGTCATATCCTTCCTGTTTTGATATTCATGTCACTAATGTACTTCCCATGGCTTCCAAAGATTTAATTAAATCAGCGAAATACTATGTTAAACTAATGATTAGCCTGGCTGGAATCCCCTAGAGGTTTTTTTTAAAAAAATCTGCAGGAAAAAGCTCAGTAGTGCTTTGGTTTAGAATCTAAACATGACATCAAATATGACCTTATTTTGATTGTGTGCTATTTGCCATTGTTAGAATAAAACAAGGTACATATAGTTCTGATGTATTCACATGTAGCATTCCCCCACTGCTGAATTTTACTGATATACATAAAATGTTATAGATATAAAATAAACCTTAATTTAATGTTTTTCAAAAATTATGTTGCCTGGTGATGGCGGGAGTTGTAATCAAAACACAAGGTTAGGATTAACTGTTGGGAACTCTCTCTATGAATCAAATAAGACTTATAGGCGTTACTGGACAAGGACTTTGCTTTCATGCCCTGATTGTGAGCTTCTCCATAGTATCAATTAGCTTACTTCTGGACATAAAAACCTGTGTACACAGACCTAAATCAAATGTAAGAGAACTGTGGATATGGATTTTTAGGTTAGAAGTAGCTTTTCTATGCTAGAATATTGATTAATCTAACTTGCTCTTGTTGCATCTAAGTGTCAGATGAGCCCAAAACTGCAAGGTCTTTTCTCAGTCCTACTATGTTGTTATTTATTTATATTAATGTTTAGGATTTTCTATATGATTATGGCAGCAAGATTATTATATGCTTAGAGTTGAAAAGATTGGACACTACTTAAAAGGTAAAGGTTCCCCTCGCACATACGTGCTAGTCGTTGCCTACTCTAGGGGGCGGTGCTCATCTCCGTTTCAAAGCCGAAGAGCCAGCGCTGTCCGAAGACATCTCCGTGGTCATGTGGCCAGCATGACTCAACGCCAAAGGCGCACGGAACACTGTTACCTTCCCACCAAAGGTGGTCCCTATTTTTTCTACTTGCATTCTTATGTGCTTTCGAAACTGCTAGGTTGGCAGAAGCTGGGACAAGTAACGGGAGCTCATCCCGTTACACGGCAGCACTAGGGATTCGAACCGCCGAGCTGCCGACCTTTCGATCGACAAGCTCAACGTCCTAGCCCCTGAGCCACCGCGTCCCTTGGACACTACTTACTATTGTGGAATTGTTGGTGAAATTGACACATCTTGCTGAGATGGAAAAATTAACTTTTTTGATTAGAGAAAATTCATTATGTACATTTATTGCCTTCAAATTTTACATAATGTTCCTTTATCTGTGTTGTAATTTACTGAGAGCAGACTTAACTTTAGATCTGGCAAATATAAAGCATCTTGAATTGTTAAACTGAACTTCTCTCATTTGCCTAATGTACAAAAGATTTTACAAAGCTTCTGACTCCAGTGATCTTTTGTTCGTATACCAAGTAAATGCCAAACTTAAACTCATTCAATTCAAAAAAATATCTATTCCCTTCATGAAATTAGAATCAAAATAGATGCCATCAGATGACCTAGTACTTCTTACATCTTTTCTGGCCTTTTCTTGTAGTGAGTTGAGATGGCTGAGGTGAGTCATTAGTGCTAGAATACAATCTAACAGGTTTGCCTTGTTACTTTTTCTAGGAAAATTGAGCCAAGGCATGCAAAACATTTCCATTATTTTTTCTTGCCTTAAAAGCATATTCTAGACTAAGTTATGTTTTCTGTCTCAAAATTACCAAAAGTTAAGTCTGGAAAGCAATTTATCACAAAATTAATATCTGCTCTTTCAATTCTGTATCATAACTTATTAACTTCTAGGGAGGAAATTTAAAATGAAAGCATTTCTTCCTAGTTAGCCACTCAAATTGACTCACAATATATTTTATTTTATTTATACGTAGGTTTATATTCCCTCCATCCTCTAGATATTTGTTAGAGAGTTTGCTGAAACAATACACATTGGAGAACCTCGTTCCTTTCTCATGTAAGTGTGAGAGGATTTAACAAATATCTAAAACCTAAATGCACAATAATGAAGTCATTCATAACCAGACAGATCTTGTCAACTGCTCTGCGAGTTTCAGTGTCCCAGGATCTTTGCTCCTAAGCTGTTTGTCTGGATTTCTCTTTGTCCAATGTAAACATGATTCCTTGAGACTTTGGGAACATTTTAGTCCTCAATTATCAGAAGGAGAATTTTGGGCCTTCTAGCTCCGTGATGGCGAACCTATGGCACATGTGCGGCACCAGCCGTTGCCCCAGCCAGCTCCACCACACATGCACGCACACCTCCCGTCGACCAGCCAGTCTTTGGGCCTCTGCCACGCATGCACGGGAGCAGGCCTTCCCTGATCTTCAGGTTCCACCCTCCCCAGGTACCTCTCTGTGGCAGGAAGGCAGGAGAAAGCTAGGACTCGATGGGGGTAGAAACTGTGGAGATCATGGAAGGCAGGAAGGCAGGAGGCAGGTAGGACTTGATGGGGGTAGAAACTGCAAAAATCAGAGAAGGCATGGAAGGCAAGAAGGTAGGAGAAAGCTAGGACTCAATGGGGGGAGAAACTGTGGAGATCGCGATCCTCAACACGCACCCCATTTTGGGCCTGAAAAGCCTCCTGCACCAACCTGGAAGGCAAAATGGGGAGCTGGGGCGCATGCGCGGGGGAGCGCATGTGCAGAGAATGTGCGTGCATATGCGGGGTGCATGCGCGGGGGAGCGCATGTGCAGAGAATGTGCGTGCATATGCGGGGTGCATGCGCGGGGGGGCACTCACATTGCAGTTTGGGGATTGTGGCACGCGCATGTGCATTCACGCGTGTGTGTGCATGCTTTGGGCACTCGGCACCAAAAAGGATAACCATCACTATTCTAGCTTCTTTATGAGCAAAACATTTTCTGGTTATGTGATGTATTGTGACATATCATGATGTTTTTTGCTTTTGCCAAGCCGGAGTGGCCGTGGCCTGTGCATGATGCATCTGGGCTGTGGGCCGCCAGTTTGACTGACCTGCTTTAACCGCTCAGGAAATTTACCATTTTTTGACTCCTTCATGGAATCTCATTGGATCTTTACTTCAACTAGCAGAGCCCATAATCACGTTGGAGAGTGGCGCATATCTGTGTTGCGTGCTGTATGAAGGAGTAGAAGAGAGGTGTTACGCTTTCACAGTCTGAAGCACAGATTCCAAATGATTTCAACAATGTGTATAATCCTAATATTTACAATTAACACGATAATTAATTAATCAATTGATTATATGACATGAAGTTGTTTCTGATTCCTAGTGACTGCATAGATACATTTTCTTCATGACAATCTAACCCTAACTTGCTCTTTCAAGACTTCCGATGCTGCACTTACGACCACCGCAGTGCTGCATCCACCACCTTTAAACTCATACAGTTAACAGTACATAATTCCAATTAATGTACTATCAATGGACATTAATGTACATTTGTTTTTTAAAGAAATATTAATATGAATTTTTATGTGCAGTATATCATATCTAGCCAATTTTTTAAATGGCATCATTTTTAATATCATAAACCAGAACTTTTATTTGGAATTTTGATGGATGTTACAGATTACCCATATAGCTTTGTTTTTGCCTTGAAGGTAATATGTACCAAAATTAGGAATACTGTCTTTACTATCCTGTTTTCCCCAAAATAAGACATCTCCTGATAATAAGCCCAATCGGGCTTTTGAACGCATGGCAATAAGACCAAGCGCTTATTTCAGAGTTCAAAAAAATATAAGACAGGGTCTTATTTTCGGGGAAACATGGTATTAGATGGAAATCTGCATGTGGCATGACTAAGACTAGTCATACATGTTTACACCTTTTCTACACCTTTTCTACTTTTCTAAAATGTGTAATGTGAGACCCTTAAATAAACAAAGCCATTAACATTTTTAAAAAGGGCTATCTGGTGATAACTATGGCACATGGAAAGCCTTTAAAGTGTTGGTTATGACCTTTAAAGCGCTCCATGGCTTAGGGCCTGGGTACTTACGGGACCGCCTGCTGTTACCACATGCCTCCCACCGACCCGTACGCTCTCACAGAGAGAGACTTCTCAGGGTGCCGTCCACCAAACAATGTCGGCTGGCGGCCCCCAGGGGAAGGGCCTTCTCTGTGGGGGCTCCCACACTCTAGAACGAGCTTCCCCCGGGTTTACGCCAAATACCTGACCTTCGGACTTTCCGTCGCGAACTGAAGACACATCTTTTCATTCGCGCGGGGCTGGCTTGAATTGAATTTTATTAATTTTAAATTTTAAATTTTTATTAATTAATTTTAAATGGGGTTTTTTAGTCTAGTATATTTTAACCTATCAGGCTAATTTTAAAATAAGTTTTTTAATCTGCTTTTTAAATTGTATATTGTATTATCTGTTTTATTTTTGCCTGTACACCGCCCTGAGTCCTTCGGGAGAAGGGCGGTATAAAAATCAAATAAATAAATAAATAAATAAATAAATTGTAATGTAAAAGGAATAAACGTTAAAGAGCAGCAGTGAATGAAAGTAAAATAGGTATTATGTGCTGAGAAAACATAAAGCTATAATAGATATAAATAAAGATGGATTGAAGTTGATGAATGCATGTAGAGAAATGAAGTTGTAGATGTAAGTATGATTGAAATATGAATGTAATATGCAATCAAAGGTATGAATTGATGTCATCTAGATACAGCAATTATGCACCAACTACTTCACGGGGACTGTGATGCTATCAAGAACTACCAGAACTAATCTGATGGATAGTAACTCAGTCTAGGAAGGATTTATTCAAAGCTTTTTTGCCCCATCCAGATCTGACAGCTTCCACATCATTCCCAGTTGAAGTGAGCTGAAAATCAGTTTATTGATGACAACCAATAGATAATATTTCTTAGTAGCTTTATATCAATACTAGGTAGCATAGTGGAAAGTATTGAGGCCTGAGGTATTGTGCACTAGAATAAATAAATCCTTCATTGCTATTCTCCGATGACTACAGATTGAAACTACCCACTCAGATAGGAAAAGAACCATTACAAAACAGTGCCTTTAACCTCCAGCTTTCTCAGATAATCTGATAAGATACTATGGTTAGTGATATCAAGGGACACTAAGAGATTCTGGTTATTAGACTCCTCAATGGCTTTCAATATCATCAACCATTTTATCTTACTGGATCACCTGTGAGATATGGGAAGGGAAGATTAGAGGCAGGATGATAGTTATTATAAATCATTGGATCTAGGGTAGGTCCTCTTCTTTGCCATTACTTCCTCCCTCAATGATGATTGACAATTTCTCTGATTTAATAACTCACCCATTCACTCACTGAATATGCCAGAAAAAGCAGCGGTGAAATGCACTTACCTTCGCTTACTGGTTCAGAAATGTGAGAGCGCACGCCTCTTCTGCGCATACACAGAGTCTTCTGCACATGTGCAGAGGGTCAGAAACAGGACGTAATGAAGTCCCGGCGGGTGGACGGAACCTCCTGTCACCAGCCCTACTGGTTTGCGCGAGCCGGATAGATCCGGTCATATTTTACCACTGAGTAAAAGCCTCAGATCACAAACTGTCAAGAGCTCCATTCACTTTCTCACATGTAGTTAATAGAATCCCAGATAATATCATGCAATATAACCTGTCTAATCACATTGGTATTCTGCCCAGAGTAAATGTAAGCGCAATATCATCCACCAAGAAATCACAAAACTGTCCAGCAATTCTTAATATAACAATAAATATGGGTGCAAAAGAAAGGTGGAGTGAATTGCACAAGTCAAGCAAAATGAAAAATAACTTATTCGGTTTATTTTAGATCCTCACTTTTGAATTTTATTCTCTCATTTATGACAAAATCTTGGCAGTATTATTTAATCCTGGGGTATCTATTGAATGATGCATCTAAAGGCTTCTCATTCCTTCCCATTTTCTTATGCAGATACAAAAGAGAAATATATATGGATTTGTTCAGGCAGGAACATTAATTTCCAGCCAGTAGTTTCTTGGTTTATCAGCCCCCAATATGGAGGTGATAGGAAAAAAAAATTCTCTTTTCACATTTCACCTCTATTCAGACAAGTGTACACAATAAATCATGTAAAAGAATATTGATTTTGAGGCAATGTTGTGGAACAGGAAGAGTCCCCTTCTTACTTTCTCATTCTGTTTGTAGGAACGTGTGTTGACTTAGCTGAAATATCAACACCTATCTTTTATTTGTGCAGTCTGCATTCCTGGTGCTCCCGAGTTATGGCATTTGCGTGTCTCAACACCAGATACATTGCTGGAAACTTTACACAGAAACCAAAAGTTTTTATTTCCCAAGCAAAGTAAAGAGCATGCCACACAGACATTTAGTGGGTGTTTATTTTATGCCTCTTTGGAGATGATACTGAAATGTACTTGCCTAAGGCTCAGCCTAGAAAATTGCAACATTTCCCCAGAAATATAGAGCTGAGAATATTGTGTCAATCAAATGAAATGACAAATACTTTTCTGGGAAATAGCAGGAGATATATGCCATGTTTACACAAGTACAGTGTTATGCTACTTCTATATGGTGACCATTAATGGTGACCATTTGAGAGACATATTCATTGGCAGAAGTCAGATCCAGCTATCTTGAGAATGTTAACAATGATTATGGATTAGTGGTACTTTTCATCCTTGCATGTTCAAATTATTACTTGGGCCTGGCTACTTGAGGAAATGCCTGTCTCCATATGTTACCACCCATATTGTGAGGTCAACTGGGCATATTCCAGTAGCATTTCCTTGGAGATCCAGACTTCTTCCACTTTTTCAACTTTCAGCAAACTGTAAAAGATTTGGTGGTTTTCCCAGACCCTGGGCGAGGATGGTGCGTGAGCCCCTTTGTTTTTGTTTCTGTTTGAATTTATTTTCTCTTCCTGCCAACTGTATTTTCTCCCGATACATGTGGTTTTTTGTTACGTTTTAAAAAAAATCTTAATTATAAGTTCCGAGAGTTACTGTGGAGTAGAATGAATGAATGCATAATATTGAAAACATATTAATGAATCCTTCTCAGCTTCCTAGCAATCCTTTGCATGAATTTTAAAAAATACAGGTAGCTATGGTTTGATCTGCATGTGAGAAACTATCTTTCTAAGTTTTATATAAGTGGTCCATCCATTCCACATTTGAGAAGCCGCACCTGGGATTAAATTATTCAGTGTATGGTTCATTTGCATTTTATCAAGCAAGGAAAAAAGAAATAGTCTTCTCTAGTTTAATATTTAATAGATTTCTAAAGGAACACACATATCTAGTTGGGTTGCCACTAATGAGACAGATTTTGCCTGAATATTTTAATAATTTTCTAAACCAGGCATTGTTTATTGGCCTTATACACTATCACGAATTATTCATGTTTAGATGTATTGTGATATTATTGATCATTTTCAGAATGCAGAGGAAATTCATTTGCATGGATCAGGGTCTTACTTATTTGGTTATTTATTCAACTCATTTATATGGCTACCCAACTACTGATGAACTCTTGGCAGGGAACAAAGAGGAATAAAAGATGTAGTACAATTATTATGGGAAAAGGACAAAACTGATGTTCCATTAAAAAGTTTAAGACCCATAGATCACATACTACCAGCCTAAAGCTCCATTAGCATCTTGGTCTTTTTCTGGGGAAAAGCGAGGTCTTGTTCCTGAAGCCAGTAGGATCAGGACTACCCATTTCTCGGGGGGGGGGGAGGTCATTCCACAAGGCAGGAAGAATGACAGAGAAGACATGCTTCTGAGCCCCAGCAGGTGACACTGTTTCACCAAAGGGACCGAGAGTTTGCCTATTCTGTCAGATCTGGTAGAATGGAAACCATCTGGAACAGGCTAGAAGCCCATTTCTATTTTGAAGTACAGCAATGCTCTAGCTGCCAGTCAGGACTACTGGTGGGAGACATAGAACAGCAGTATTATTGGCCAAGTCTGGTATGTAGCTGCTGGGAATAGAGCCCTGAGGGTCGTGGTGGACATCCACCTCCTCAGTTGCTTGGAGGACATGCTAATCTACAATTGCTCACCCAAAATTGGAAAGGAATAGAGGAAAGAAAAAGATGGAATGGCTGGAAAGAAAAGTTGGAGAGTGAAGTTACATGAGGGTGCAAAGCGGTTATTGATTCCTGGTCAGAGACAGAGAAGAAAAGCCCTGGGGTGGCTTCCTTGGCTTCCCTCCAGAAAGACAATTTCCTCACCAAAGATCCAAGGTAGGAAGGAGGGAATCAGCTGGATACAGGTAGCATTTTCATATAGGACTTTAGATGGGTAAAAGGTTATCGGCTGTCATTGGCTGAGGCCCTGTACTCTGGGAAAGAACTGGTCACATCACCTGGAGAGAGGTTCTTCCCCTAGTGGGGAGGTGGTGGTGGTTGACTGACCAGATCCAGAAGAAGGCATAAAGCCATGCTGAGCACACGGCTGTCAATCCAGCACATTCCTTTTCTTTTCTTTTTTTTACTATCTCTTGATATACCCAGAAGGAAGTTCAATGGTTAACAGGATAGCTACAAGGGAATAGTCTCTAGGAGAGTATCTTAGGAGGAAACTTGCCATTGAGATTTTGGTGTATATATCTGTTGTAAATAACGCCACCATTTATAGTTATAAAACATAAAAGTCTTCATTATCTTGTGTCAATTCCCATTCTTACAAACCTAAATACACCTCCACATTTAAAAGAACCCAATCACACTGGGACAATATACCACGGTCCACCCAGTACTGATGTTATCTGAGCCATCTGAAGTTTCCAAATGCTCTTCAGAGACAGCCCCACGGGTACTGTAATAGGCTAAACAGTAGGTATCTGAGGCATGGAGAAATCATGAGTGGTGCCTGCCAAATTAGGAAACTGAAGTAATTTCTTTTCCAGGAAGAAAGAGTAAAGAAAACTTGGAACCAGTGCAGAATAACCAGAATATCTCAGTTTCCCTTATTTAGTCAATATATGCATATTTGCTTTGAAAATGAATGCTCTGTTCAAATGTTTTGTGCCTACTGTATGAGCATGATACAAATCTGCATGAAGGATAGGATGGGGTTTGTTAGGGTGGGGTCAGCTGGAAATAATCAGAAATAGGAGTTGTTGCCAAACTGATGGTGTGTTTAATCCCACCCTCCATTTTATCCTGCTCATCTATCACAGATGGGATCAATTTATTATATTATTATATTTTAGAGTAAAATACCATTAATCCAGGCTACTGATAGGCCTCAGTCTCTGACTTTCAGGGTATGCTAGTAAAATCTGTGTACAGAAATTCTGTGTTATGGAAGTTTTTCTTCCTATTTAAAGAACCACATTAACCTCTAGACATTTCGGAAGTTAAGAAAAGTGATATCAAATAAATAAAAATGGTAATCTATTTAATAAAAGAGTAATTTCTGGTTATTTTAGGAGCGCACGTTTGTATAATAAATTATCTAGAAATATGTAGTGCTTTCCTATCTGAACTGAGCCCTTATTTTCACATTTTTAAAGATTGAAATAAACAAAATGATTCAGTTCATAGATTAAACAACAAAATTGTGATCACCAAGAAGTTACTGGTAATTGTTTGCCATTAATGGGTGGAAATGGGCTGTAAAACTAGGTGGTGATTTAAAGTTCCTCATTTGCAGCACATTCTTCAATTTGAATGTGGCCTTTGGGGTAAAAAGTCCATTGAACACAATCAGTTTTGTGCCACTGGCTGAACTTTTATCAATTACTGAGAAAATATTAATGGGCCTTAAAAAGCCTTTGGCTTCGTTTTATAAAAAAGTCTACTATAAGGGCCCCTTTTGGACCAACCAAATGGCAATACTCTTTTTATTCAAAGAGAAGATTGCATCTGCTCTTGGTCTATGAAAGCATAATAATTTAAGCTGGTCACTTGTGCCTCAAGTGAGAACTCTGGATTGATATGTTCTAAGAGCGGTTTGTTTTCTTGGCTAACTATGATATTCTCAGGAGTTTTCTCCAACACTAATGTTCAGATGCAACAATACTTTTCTTATCCTGCTTTTTCAAAGTCCAAATTTCACTTCTGTAGAGCATGGCCCCCAACCTTTTGGACACCAGGGACTGGTTTTTTGGTGGACCAGAGGGGGTGTGGTTTCACATGCTGCCTACATCCTGTGAATGGGTCTTCGCATGTTTGCACAGCCCAGTTTCTAGCATGCTGGGGACTGCCTTCAATTCTTCATCCTTCAATTCTCCTTTGCTGGTATTTCTTGACTGCTGCTTTTCTCTGATCCTAAAAGAAAGAACTACCACTTCAGTATTTTCATTGTCAGTTCTAGAACTAGTTGTTTTTTTTATTAGTTTGGTTTTCTTTATATTTAAACTTAATCCCATTTTTTCATCTCACATATATGACTCTAGGCTAGGGGTGGGTTCTACTGGTTCACAACAGGATCGCGCTGGTTGGGTAAACAAATTTCATAAACTGTGAGCCTGTTTCACAAGGGGGAGGAACTAATCTTGAAATGTATTTATCAGTATTCAACTGGGGAGACTATTTATGTGTAGATCTGTGATTTTTTTTTCTTTTTATGCACTTTTATTTCTTTGTCTTCTTTAGTTTTGCCCCTTTTTTGGAGTTTGTATTTTAAGGTTGTGAGTAAAAAAAAAATTAAAAATTGGGGGGGAAAAGAAATGTAAGAAGCATTAATGTGAAACACTGAAACTATAGTTGAAAATTGAAAAAAAAATCTCCATATGCTACCTTTTTCCTTCATTTCCAAAGCAACAGTGGCTGTGATTGAATTTTCAGCATTGAAGCATTCAGGTATTTCAGCATATAATGCATAAATTCAAAACAAATTTCACAGGTGTTAGCTTGCAAAGCACCCCCAAATAAGAAAGTGACTCTTGCCATTGTAGTCAGCAGTCTCCTTGTGTTTAATTAACAAATGGAACATTTACTGCTCCTTTAATAGTTTCCCTATTTAGGAAACCGCCTAAATTCTCTGCATATGTTGCCAGAGTTCTCTGCTGCAGTAAAGTCTTTGAACAGATTTAGGGTCAGTCTTTTCTTTAAAGATGATGCCTGCTATAAATGCCTATTTGGCTTTGTCATATCTGTTGGCAAGGCAAATCTCATTTCTTGAACCTTCGGAGTTCTAGCTGTCTCCTTTTGCTTTGGCTTCTCTAATTAACGTCTGCTTTTCTGCACCACTCATGATTTAAGCTTTTTCTCATCCCATTGGCTTAGCATGGTTGGCAGCTATAGTTGATTTTAATAGTACCACGACTTAGCCACATTTTATGCACCTAATGAACAGTCAATGGGTTTTTCAAATGCAAAAGATTCTTTTCCCCCAGTTGTGTTGAATGATCTTTTCTATGGTTTCTCAGTGTCACAGAATCTGGGGTTTTTAATATTAATATGAAATCTTCTGTGCCTTTGCACAAGGCACAATGAATTGCTATTTTAATTATTTACTTATTTATTTTAACATTTTTAATAAGTATACAAACACTTATATGTGATTTCTTCATATTGTAAAAAAAGAGTGAAAGCCTTTCACCAGGCAGAACAGAAATGGATTTTCCCCTAAATAAACAATTAGAAAGATTCAACAAGCTAAATAAAGCCTAGATTTTGAAGTGTTAACTATTGGAGAAAAAAGCTCCAGCAACACCCAACTTTTCAGAAATAAGGATGTGTCTCCTATCCCTATAGTATACATCTTTCAGGAGAAATGTTTCTATCTCATTACGATTAGACAGAAATATAATCTTGTTGCACTGTTTTACATCTATCTAGCTTTCTTTACTCTTGATATACTTTCAAAAAATTAGAATATCCACAAATTTTTGTTCAACATTTAGCTTCTTTCTTCCTTCTCAAAATGGATGCAAGATAAAGAGATAATTTTCAGCCAGTTAATTACTAAAACAAATATTTTAGGTTGATAATTAAAACTGGAGATGCCCTACTAATCAGCCTAACCAACTAACCTAATAATGACCCAGAAGAAACAACGTCCCAGATGAAGATTAATGTTGATAGAAATATGAAATTTAATATCTCAATAGATACTTAAACTTTCTTTTAGAATAAGTGACCAAGAAAGTGATGACTGTTTTCACACACCTCAACTATTTTAGCATTCTGTACGAAGATTTGCATAGAATTTACTATTGTAAAAAACAACAACCCTGTGCACTAATTACAGGAAGAGTTGGACCAGCTAACAAATGGATATCTCTGATTCAACGTTCTCTTTGTCCATTTGCTAGCAAATCGCAGGCACTATTAGTAATATTTAGATCAGGTCAGTCTATCCTATTGTAAAACTGTTGTAAGATTTAAAACAATCCATTTAAAGTAGTATTAATTCTTAGGAAGCTCTGTACAATTACCAAATATTACTTTGGACTGATAAACCTGTTTCTTTTAGGGAGGTCAGGACAGTCTTTGATGAGTTAACGTAGCAGGAATTTATCTAATAAGGTGGGATATATTAATAGAAGTATGGTTGTCTGGAATTTGCATCTATAAGATGTAATGGTGATGAAGATTAAATATGCTTTTTTTTTTCTTAAGAGTTAAATGTAGTACCTGAGAGGGAGAAAAAAAATTATATCCAGGCAACAAGCAGTTTATATCTAAACGTGTATATTTCTTTTCTTTTTCCTGTTTTTTTTAAAACAACCTTTTTGAATTTGCTAAATAACTTCAGGGCTATTTATTTCACCCACGTAACTCTCATTGGGACATCTGCTATGTTGCATTAGGTATGCCACCTGCTGAGGCTGGCACATGGAAGGCCCTTAAGAGTTAGATCTGTTGGTTTTGCCTCATGCTCTGACATGCTGTTTCACCAACAGAAATAATCCAGAAAAAAAAATATTAGTTTTTCTTTCCTCTTCCTATTATTCTCTCCAACAACTGGCTTCACCTCCATTTGGGTTAGTCTGATATACGAGTGATAGATAGATAGATTGTTAATTCTGGTATACCAGAATTAACACCGGTAGCAGGATTGTGCACAATAACCTGGCCAGAGAATGGTGAACTTGCTACCATGGAAAGGGGCTGGAAGAAGCTTTCAGAAAACCCAAGTTTGATCAGCAGCATAGTAACCCATCCCGCCCCATACCTTACTTTGTTAATCAGATTGATACTGTTGTATAGTGGGCGATGGAAGAGACAGAGGCAGATCTTCGACTTCAATTCTTTATTATAACAAGCAATAACCCAGCAACTATCTCTCTGACAACTATCTCCTTTTCTAGGGAGCTGTCAGACGACTTAGCCAATCAGCTTAAACTAAGTGTATTTTCCCGCCTAGACGGCGGACCTGAGTGAAGTCTATTTCTTCGGCTTCATTCCTTTATTGAATTTTCAACAGATACAAAACATGAGCAGCTATAGTATTTGCAGCAATGGAACACACTTTCTCTAGGTCTGTTTCCTTCCTTCCTTCCTCCCTCCCTCCCCACAATTTACAAAATACAACAATAAAAAAGAAGTTTACAAACAAAGGAAATACATCTCTGAAAAGAACTGGAAGAAAAGCCAATCATAATGCAAAAGGCCAAAATTACTCTATAAGGAGTCTGTCACCCACTCTAACCCAGGTCCTAGGGTAGAGTCAGGCTTAAGGTCTCATTTAAGAAGGACCAGGATTTGAGTTGTATGACTCTTAAACCTGCACTTAATACCACTGAGGTATTGTTCTTTTCCAGATAAGTGATTATAGTGAAAATATGGAAAGAACACTGTAGTGGGAAATATATCCCCATGATGCACTTCTATGGTGCTCTGGTAACTTCTAATGGAGGTTTATGTTCAAAATCATTTCATTCCCATAGCAGGAATGAGAAGAAATCTCATTGGTTTTTTTTTTGTCCGAGTTGCCACAGCGCCCTAAGCCATATTATAGTTGGCTTGATTTGGGCTTAGCATTGCTGTGTCAGGCGCAAAGGATCATGGCCAAATGTTATGTTGTAGCACAGAAGATTTATTCAAACCTATACATAAGAATCTAGTCAACTGATAGCAGTAAATTGGCACTAAAGTTCAAAGGAATTCAAAGCGGGGAGAGGGAGGTGGACTTGGATCTTTTGTGGCAATGTAAGTATTCTAAGCTAAGGATACATTTAACTCTGACCCCTACTTCTGCCTGGTCTTCTTCTACAATTTGAGCTCAAATGTGTAAAATTTCTGGAAAATTTTGAAATAACAAAATTATTTTCAGCAAAAATGGAAATTTGGGATACAGATGAAAATTCATGCAATACTGAATGTTCTTAACATTCTAAAAACATATAAAGTCCAAAGTGCCTTGTGTAAATGGTAAAACGTGCTTAATGCTAAAAATTGAAATATAGCTTATTA